>NC_051307.1:2236017-2411560 GCF_015220235.1 Choloepus didactylus
CACAAAAGCTGACCAAAGGAGGGGTGGGGGTGGGGGGGGTGTCCTCGGTTCACGGCATGGCCCGAAGCTGCCGGATGAAAAGGGGGAGCTCCTTGGTGCAGGGGGGACCTGAAACTGCCAGACCCCATCCTGACGTTCCCAGGGCTCCGTTGGCTTCACTGCTCCTTGAGGTCTGTTTCAGTGCCGTTGAGAAGCCTGGAATTGTTTCTCTTCTTCTGTTGATTCCTGCTGCTGGGCCCATAAGCACCGTAGTTGGTTTATAGCATGAGGCTTGGATTTTCCTCTATTGTCAGAAGATAATGATTTCCCATGTCAGTGAGAATTCAGTCCATGGGGCAGCTGTTGACTTTGGATGTCAAATGTACAGAATTGGATTAATTCTCACCCTGAGCTTATGATGCACTCCCGTCTGTGGTCCATGTATGGCTGCTTTTATTTATTGATTTTTGAATGGACTTACAAAATTACGATAATAAAACTCTGCCAACCCATTGTCTAACATGGACATTAGAATATTATCAATAATTTACCTGTAACTTCTTTGGGTAACCGCTGCCTTGAATCGTGTTCTCATCATTATGTTGCCTTTTTACAAAATAGAGTTGAGTCCTATCTCTCTGATTCCTGAAAAAATATTTTCTAATTGTCTTCAATTATATTAAAAGGGTATTATCTTGCATGTAATCCTCTGAAACTCACTTTTTTCACTCCATATAGTATTATTAAGATTTCTGCATGTTCTCTGGGGGTGTAGTGTACCCTTTGTGATGACTCTAGTGTTTTTTTGTGTGGTAGGGTGAATCGTGTCCCACAAGACGTTTTCAAACCCTAAATGCTGGTCTGGGGTGTGGCCTCTTTTGTAAGCGTGTTCTTCAAGTCCTGTTACCCAGTCCTGTGGGTGTGGGCTTACTGGTGAATGAATCTTCAAAGATCCTACTTAGACGAGGCCAAGCTGAATGAAGGCGGGCCGTAATTCTGCTCGGTTGGGGTCTTATAAGCAGAGGAAATTTGGAGATGGGAAGATAAGACATGGCGGGTGAAGGAAGGACAGACTGCCAAGTGAAGGGGCAGAGACTGACTGCCAGCCAGCCCCCAACAGACACCGCCGACTTGGGCGAAGGCCTGGCTTCCCAACACTTTGATTTTAGTATTCTACCCTGAAACCTGAACTAACAAATTCCTGTTGTTTAAGCCAACCTGCTTTTGGTATTTTGTTGTAGCAGCCGTGGCAAACTGAGACACCTTGTGTGAATAGTTCTTGTTATCTGCTGTGCCACAATGGAGGCTTGGTGTATTCAAGGGTTTGCTATTATAGACCCTGCTGCTATGGAAGACACTCTTGAGCCCATTTCCTGGTGTCTCTTTGCAAGAGTTTCTCTTGGGGTTGTTAAGGCACAGGGCATGTGGGTGTCCATCTCTACAAGGGGAAATCATTTGAAAGTGATTCATGTATTGGTGAGTGTGGCCCCGGGTCTCACTTGGCTTTTGGAGGCAACACTCCAATCACTGCCTCATTCTTCACAAATCCTTTCCACAAATCCTTTCTGGATAACCCCGTTTCCAAGCCTGGCTTGTACTGAAATGGCTAGCTGGTTCCCAGTTTTGTTAAATCCTCACATGGGGCTGTAGCCCCTGGGGTCTCACTTTTTGGAAGCCCAGAATATTCCAGACCATCCGTTTCTGGTTTCTTTGTACCCAAGAGTTCAGTTCTCAGCTTATCTCTTTCCTCTCGCATTTCTCTTAAGTTGCAAGGAGAAGCCAGGCGCTTGGTGATCTTTTCAGCTAAGTGTTCCAGCTCATTGCTTTCAAGTTCTGCCTTCCATCTGACACCAGGACTCAGTTTTTTCTCCACCATTTTAAAACAAGGATGGCCTTTCTTACAGTTGGCCATGACACATTCATCATTTCTGTCTGAGGCATCATCGGAAGTATCTTTAGTGTCCATATTTCTACCTACAGTCTCTTTGAAGCAATCTAGGCCTTTTCTATCAAGCTTCTCACACTTCTTCCAAAATCTTCCCCTTATCCACTTAAAAAGCTATTTCCAACATGTTTGGTATTTGTAAACTCAGCAGCATCCCACTTCTCTGGTACCAATATCTGTTCCAGTTTGCTAATGATGCTGTTATGCAAAATACCAGAAATGGATTGGCTTTTATAAAGGGGATTTATTTGGTTACAAATTTAAAGTTCTAAGACCATAAAAATGTCCAAACCAAGGCATCAACAAGAGGATACCTTCACTAAAGAATGGCCAATGGTGTCGGGAACACCTCTATCAGCTGGGAAGGCATGTGGCCAGCATCTGCTGGTCCTTTGCTCCAGGTTCTGGTTTCAAAATGGCTTTCTCCAAAATGTCTCTGGACTTCTGTCTCTCTTAGCTTCTCTCTTTCAGCTTCTTTTCATCTCTGAGCATCTGGGGGTCCTCTCTTAGCTTCTCTGGGGCAAACTCAGCTTCATCTCTTAGCCTAGCATCTCCAAACATCTTTCTGTCTGCATCTTCTAGCATCTTCACCATCAAGGTCTGTTTCAGCCCTTAGCTTCTCTTAAATACTCCAAGGAATGAAACAAGACCTTCCAGAGTGGGCGGGGTCACATCTCCATGGAAATAATTTAATCAGAGGTCTCACTCACAGTTGGGTGAATTACATCTCCATGGAAACACTCAATCAAAAGGTTCCACCCAAAAAGATTGAGTTAAAAGATCATGGAGATCATCAACATGGTGACATAAACGGTTACTGAAAACTTCCCTCCAGAGATTCAATGAAAAAAAAAAGTACAATTCTGAATTATTTGAAACTCTGGAGGAGGATATAGACTGGAGAAATACCCTACAAATGCCTAATTGAAGAAAGAGAAGAAATATCACGTGGGAATCCTCTGTCTCAGACCAGCCAATTCTCTCCCCTCCCCCTCACTCATTCAGTGTGGGAAAGGCATGGCATCAGCAGACAGGGCCCCTCCCACCATGAACACAGACTATAAAATCTCTCACAGCAGTGAGACAAACCCCCACTGTAAGACCTGGGTGACAGGGGAGGACATTTCAAGGTCCAGAACAGTGAGGGACAAAGACACTGAGAAAACATGGACAGAGACTGCATCTCCAGCCCTGGGTCTGAAAGCCCTTCCCCCACTCTTGAGGGAAGCAGCAGCCAGTGGCCATTTCCTTGCCTTGGGGACAGCTGTAGTGCTGGGTCATCTGAGGCAGTACTCTGCCACAGGTGTAGCCCCACATCAAGCCAGATTTTGGCTGGCAAAGTGGGGGCATAGGAATCCTGCAGTTTCAGCTCATCTGTGTAGATGCAGCCTGCTTGGAGGCAAAGCAGCTTCTGAGGAGGATTAAGTTACTGAATATCATCATCAGTTAGACGCTCCAGAAGGTGTGAGGGAATTAAAATACTTTTAAAAAGATGCTTCAGATCCTTTTTTAGGAGCACAGGAGCTGGTCAACACACAAGGACTCTAAAACAAACCCAGGTCTTGCTAGCCAGCTGAAAACAGAGCACCACTGGGAGCCAGTAGATTTGTATCACCACACATGGTGAACTTGCTGGGGTGCCCAGTGCCTTCCTCCCATCCCTGTGGCAGGCCACGGTGGGCAACTAGTTTGGGGGAGAAGACTGGGGGGCAGAGCCAATCTCACAGCTGGCCAGGGAGAGAAACAAAGAAAAGAGAGATCAAAGTCAACCAACAAGAAAATCATGGGTAAAAGAGAGAAAACAACCTCCAGAATAAACCAATCAGGAAAATCAGATGCCTAGACAGCAAAAAATCATGAGCCATATCAAGAAACAGGAAGACATGGCCCAGTCAAAGGAAGAAACTAACATCTCAACTGAGATTCAGGAGTTGAACAAAGTGATTAAATATCTTCGAACAAATCTTTTAAATCAAATCAACAAGTTGAAAGAAAATGTAATGAAAAAAGATGAAGGATGTAAGGAAGACACTGGGTCACCCTAAGGAAGAATTTGTAAGCTTGAAAAAACAAATGGCAGAAGTTATGGGAATGAAAAGCACAATAGAAAAGATGAAAAACACAATGGAGACATACAACAGGAGAACTGAAGAGGCAGAAGAAAGGATAACGGAACTAGAGGACAGGACATCTGAAATCCTACAGACAAGAGAACAGATAGGGAAAACAATGGAAAAATATGAGCAGGGTCTCAGGAATTGAATGACAACATGAAGCGCATGAATATATACATGTTATAGTTGTCCCAGAAAGAGAAGAGAAGGGAAAAGGGGCAGAAAGAATAATAGAGGAAATAATCAATGAAACAGAATTGATCCAAATAGACCGACTTCAAGATACTTACTAATCAAACTTTCAAATGTCAAAGACAAAGAGAGAACAACTGAAAGCAGAAAGAGAAAAGCAATCCTTCACTTACAAGGGAAACTTGATAAGACTAAGAACGGCTCTCTCAGCAGAAACCATGGAGGCAAGAAGGCAGTGGTATGATATATCCAAGACACTGAAAGAGAAAAACTGCCAACCAACAATCATATACCTGGCAAAACTGTCCTTTAAAAATGAGGGAAAGTTTAAAAATATTTACAGATAAACAGACACTGAGAGAGTTTGTGAACAGACCTCCTCTGCAAAAACTACTAAAGGGAGTGCTACAGACAGATAGGGAAAGACAGGAGAGAGAGGTTTGGAGAAGACTGTAGAAATGAAGATATCAAGACCTAGAAAGAGGGTAGAGACTGGGCATTTGATGTTGAAGAAGTATAGAATGTTCTGGAGGATTCATTGTACAAATCCAGAAATGGATAGCACAGTACTGTTTGATGGTAGCACAGTATTGTAAAGACACAGAAAAAAGATGACTGTGAATATGGTTGAGATAGGAAGGTTAGTATGTATGACATTGGAAGAAAAGATAGAAGATAAAAACCGGGACTATAACTTAGTGAAACCTAGTGTGGTCAATGAGTGTGATTAAATATACAAATATAAGAATGTTTTTACATGAGGGAGCAGCAAGAAGGAATGAAGTGATGAGGTGTGAAACAAAGTAATGGACCATGAGGACAGTAGGTTGAGTGAAATAAACCAGAAATGAAAAGACAAACATTATAACACCTCACTAAAATGGACTAATAACCATGTGTAAACTCTGAGAATTGAATCTGGGAGCATGGGTTACCAGGGGAAGGCTTACATAAAGGTTCCTAGATTGTAAGCTCTTATAGCAGTCATGTCTATTCATGAGTTGTAGCAGTTATTTCTAAATTTTGAGATTCTGAGCTATTTGTGTGTGATGAAAGAATAACCTCCAGAATGACCTCTTAGTCCCTGGAGCTTTGGGCATCTGTGTGGAACGTGGAACTCAGAGCCAGACTTTGGCAGCTATGAGTGTCACCATTGTCCCATGAATCAACTGTTAAAAAGGCTGAAAAGGAGGTCAGACTTCAAATGGAGATATGAATGAAATGGACTTGGTTGAGATTGGGGGTAGATCAGATTAAAGGGTAGAGGATGACATTAATTGTGTTTTAAAACTTCGGGTTCTGTGTGGGACTAAAGGAAGAGATGTCTATTTGGTGCAAAATCTATATTTTCTGTAGCACACTGTATAATTTAACTCAAATACCATAATTACATGGGAACTTGAATAAGGAGTGAGATCTGGTTGATTTGTACAGGTTAGCATGAAGACCTGATATAATCCAGAATAATTTGGGTGGAGAATAAAAACTATTTGCAAAGCCCCCATGAGGAACTGGGGGAAAATGTGGAAATATTAAACTTCTCCTGCTGGGGAATTCCTGATAGTCTCACAAGCACTGGGGACTACCAATTTAGGAGGCTGAGCCCTCGATCTTGGGGCTTGCCCTTATGAAGTTTGTTACTGCAAAGGAGAGGCTAAGCCTACTCATAATTGTGCCTGAGAGTCACCCCCAGAAAACCTCTTTTGTTGCTCAGATGTGGCCCTTTCTCTCTAGCTAGGGAAGTCACTGCCCTCCCCCTTCCATGGGTCATGACTCCCAGGGGTGTAAATCTCCCTGGCAATGTGGGATGTGACTCCCAGGGATGAGCCTGGACCCAGTGTTGTGGGATTGAGAAAGCCTTCTGGACCAAAAGGGGGAAGAGAAATGATACAAAATAAAGTTTCAGTGGCTTAGAGATTTCAAATGGAGTAAGAGGTCATTCTGGAGGTTATTCTTATGCATTATATACATATCCCTTTTTAGTTTTTAGTTTTTTAGAATAGCTAGAAGGAAATACCTGAAACTGTTGAACTGCAGTCCAGTATCCTTAATTCTTGAAGGCGAGCATATAACTATGGAGTTTATATGGTGTGACCAAGTGATTGTGAAAACCTTATGGCTCCCATTCCCATTACCCAGTGTATGGACAAATGAGTAGAAAAACGGGGACAAAACGTAAATGAATAATAGTGGGGAGGAGGGGGGTACAGGATGTTTTGGGTGTTCTTTTTTACTTTTACTTTTATTCTTATTTTTATTTTTTTGAATAATGAAAATGTTCAAAACATTGATTGTGGTGTATGAAGATACTGTGAACAACTGTTTGTATACTTTGGATGATTGTGTGGTTTGTGAATATATTTCAATAAAATTTAAAAAAAAAGAAAAAAAGAAAATGGATCTTCTAGGGTCCACAACAGTTTAAAACTGACCCAGGCATGGTCCCAGCTTGGAGGGCTTCATGGGTTTTGATGCCTCCCCCTACCCCCAAGGCTGCTCTTTTGACCTTACTGCCCTGCTGATGGAGATGAGCATCAACTTTGGAAAACTTTTGTCCATTATTTTATAAAAAAAATTTGTGCTTCAAAATCATTCTCTTCTTGTAAGGTGGAAATTGCACGCATGTTAGACTGTTTGATATTGTCTCATAGGTGCTTTTCATTTTTCTTGTTTCTTCTTTCTCTTTCTTCTTCAGATTGCATAATTTCTATTAATGTGTCTTCAAGGTCACTGACTCTCCTTATATTTTCAATCTGCTGTTAGGCCAATGAAAGTGGATTTTTAATTTTAACTATCTTATTTTTCAGTTCTATAATTTCCTTTTTTTAAAAAAATAGTTTCCACCTTTCTGGTTAGATTCCATACCTAGTCATTCATTAAGATAATATTATCCTTTAACTATTTCAGCACATTATTCCTTATTTTCTTTGAAAATATTTCTAAAACTTGCTTTAAAGTCATTTTTTGCTGAGTCCAACATCTGGGGCATCTTCGGTTTGATTTCTATGGACTGCCTCCTTCTCTGCCCTTGCATGTGGACACATTTTCCTCTATCTTTGCATTTCTACTGGTTTTTGATTATATATTAGAATTGGTTGATAATACACTTTAGAGACTCTGTGTTCTACTATCTTCTTCTGACTATAGATGTTCATTCTAGCAGGCGGTCGTTTATGGGCTGATCACCCTGAACCTGAATATGCAGAATTCTATTCTCGGTTAGGGTGGAACCGTGGAAGGTCAAGGTGATCCCTAAACTCTCTGACCTGTGGGCCCCGGTGTGCACCCGGCCTTGCCTGCAGACCTCGTCCTGGGTGGCGCTGGGCTCTGCCGGGCTGGGTCTCGGCACCTCGCTCCAGGCCAGGGTCCTCGTCCCACGCTGCGGACCTCACGGGGCCTCGGAGGAGTTCCGCTCTCCACCTCGTCGGAGCGTCTG
This sequence comes from Choloepus didactylus, assembly GCF_015220235.1. Lineage (NCBI taxonomy): Eukaryota > Metazoa > Chordata > Mammalia > Pilosa > Megalonychidae > Choloepus > Choloepus didactylus. Next base: position 2,243,684 of record NC_051307.1, read on the forward strand.
GTGGTCTTCCTGGGCGTGCCCAGCCCGCCACCTTCTCCCACAGGTTCATAGGGGACCCTCGTGGAGACATGCACAGCCTCATCCTTTCTGATTCCCACGGCCAGCGTCAGGTGTTTCCCCTGCCCCACTTCGGCCCCCTTCCTCTGCAGGTTATGCTCGGTCCCTCCCTTCTGTACGGTGCTCCCGGGCAAGTGTTTCCATCTTCTCAGGAGCCACAGCCTGAGCTCGCTGTGACCGCTGCCTGCACACGACGGCTCTGTTTCCTTCAGAGGCATAATCGCCTGTCGTAGGCAGCGTCGCCTGAAACCAGTCATTCTGCCAAGTTCTCCAGGGTTATTTTGATCTCTTGTCCCTTCCTAAAGGTTCCTGGTTCATGCAGCAGCAGTTGAGGTTTATGGAAGTCTTTTGGGTACCGCCCGTCCCTGCTTATTATGGAATGACTGAGAAAGGCAGAGGGCAGGGCCTAATGCCATCAGTGTATCACTGACAGAACAGCTGCATATCCCATTGCAGGTGTGTGGCTTCTAGAATTGAACCCAGAAAGAGGCCGAATCTCCTGCCCGTGACAGGCTGTCCTGCAAATCTACAGCCTTCCCCCATGGGGCCGGCTCTGCCTGCTGAGGTTGCTCCAGCCGAGCGGACACAGCACGTGCCCTCTGCAGACAGGCGGGTCCCCATCCCCGTCCCAGGGTCACCTGTCAGATGGTCCTTGGCACGGCTGCAAGGAGGAGTGTGGGGTACAGGTGGGTGGGGGTGGCAGGCAGAGGCCTGGAGTCAGCGCTCGCTGCAGGGCCCTCTGTGAGGTAGAAAACTCAGGAGTGGGGAGCAGCACATCACGTCCTGCACACGAACGTTGGCTGACCCTTGTGCGTCTGGTTGTGTGGGTGCGGGTACCACAGTGAGGTATGTGTCACTCGGGTGGGAAACCTGCTTTCGAAAACACCTTGTAGATCTGGTCCTGGTCTTTCAACTCCTCGGCCCCTTCCAGGAGTTATTTCTGAATCACAGTTATAATCTCACCTCTTCCTCGCTGTGGGGATGGATGTGGATGTGAAACAAAAGTGACTTTGAGTTCTTGATAAAGAAGGTTGTCCGAAGCCACCGGGAGGGCAGAGGGATGTGCTGTGTCTCTCCTTCCTTTCTGGCTTCAGGAAGCTGTAGATGGTCGACGAGAGCCCCAGGAAGAGGGGGCTCCAGGTGTGAATGGCAATGGCCCCCCACCCTGCCCAGCTGAAGCGGTTTGAAAGCCCCACTGCCACACGCAGCCGCTCCCACCCACGCCCCAGCTCTCCCTGTGCTGACGTCGGCAGGCTCCACGACGGTGATGGTCTAACCTGGGTGCGTGGCCTCCCTGCTCTTCACGCTGAGGACAGCCCGGCCCTCGGCACCTGCCACGACCCCTCCCCCTGCCGTGGCTCCCATGGGACCCTCCGCTCACCCTGGGGCCCCACACGTTCCAGGGCATGGGCTTGGCCCAGCTCCAGGCCCTGCCTTTGTGGACCCGCGTGTCCATCCAGGCGGTCTGACCACTCACCACACCTTGTTCCTCTCTCTACAAGCCTTTCTCATGACAAGGGTCCAGTCAGCACCTATCGGATCTTCTCCGTGGTGCACACCCTAAAGCCCTCACGTTATCTCGTGCACACACTGACTCCCTGTCCTCCCGGGGAGGCTGCCAGCTCTCGATCTCCAGCCCTAAGAGCCCGGGGACTCGGGGAAGAGTTAGCCACCCTCCACTCTCCCTCACGTCTACTGGGAGCCCTCCCGGCATGTGGGAGGAGGGTACAATTTTGTAGATGTTGGAGGATCACAGTCACACACAGAGCGAAAATCTGGAGATAAAATCTTTAGACTCACACAAGAGAAACTCAGGTGAAATTTAAGGTGTGAGTCAGAATCCAGATGGAGCCAATAATAAAACATTCTGTCAGGTTTCCAACTGTCACAAGAGCATGAAGAAGATGCAATGAGTCACAAAGCCAAGGGCCAAACAAAAAACAGAAAATGCCACAACAGAAAAATAAAATTCTGGGAGAGATCCCAGAGAAACAAAAACAAGGGAGACAACAGTTGTGCTTCTTTGTTGCTGGGATGCCAGGACTGGATATAAAGGCCACTGAGCAGGGGGAGCCCCCAGACCAGCCCCGTCCTCCTCCTTACACACACCCCAGCTACCCTCGCCCACCATGTGCAACACCAGCTGCTCCGCTGTCTGCCAGCCGGCCTGCTCCGGGTCCCCATGCTGCCCAGCCCTGGGCTGCGGGGTCCCCTGCTGCCGCCCGGCCTCCTGCGTGGCTCTGCTGTGCCGGCCCGTGTGCGGCGTGGGCGCCTCCTGCCAGTCGGCCTGCGGGGCCACCAGCTGCTCCCCCTGTGGCTGCCAGTCCCCGTGCTGCCCTGTGACCTGTGGCCAGACCTCTTCCTGCAGCCCGGGCTGCTGCGTGCCCAGCCCCTGCCAGGCGGCCTGCTGTGTGCCCGTGTGCTGCAAGCCCGCCGTGTGCGTGCCCGTGTGCTGCAAGCCTGCCATGTGTGTGCCCGTGTGCTGCAAGCCCACCGTGTGCGTGGCCCCCTCCTGCCAGTCCTCCTGCTGCTGCCAGCCCTCCTGCCCTGCCCTCCTCTGCAGACCTGTCTGCTGCAGCACCCCTGCCTCGTGCTAAACCAAGATCTTGCAATATCCCCTTTCTGAATACTGTAAACCTGGCCCATCTGTAAGACATCCCAGGGTATCCACCATCATAAAATATTGTGGGTACTCCAGCCACATTTGTTCCTTTCTAAAAAATGTGTCCAATTCCCCCACCCCTCAGGGCGCTCTGAGACTCTGGTGGAAAATCCTGGGCTTTGCAGATTGTAATCAACAAGCCACTTGCTCATCTCAACATGTTAGGTTCTGGGGATTGTCACAGGGAGGGGCTTTGTCCTCTAAGCCGAATCCAATACGGAATAAATGTGCGATTCCCGACAGCTAAGCACGTGGCTCTCGCGTCCCTTCTTCTGAGCAGAAGGTCCGAAGCTGTGGCCTGCCTCTTTGTGAACTGGTGGTGGGGGGAGCTGGGGGGAACGGGACTGCGGTGAGGGGTGCCCTTCCCCAGACGTTGGCGAGGACTCTCAAACTGGGAGATCCTGCACCCCGTAGAGCTGGTGAGAGATGACGCTGGTGCATCCTGTGCCCCACGGGAGCCAGCCCCCCTTGGCAACCCTCCCAGACTTTTCTGGGCCCTCCTGGTGCGGGAGGCTCCCAGCACCCAGGCCTGCGGGAGGACCCACCTGCCCACCCGCTGCTGGCCTCTTGCCAACAACATGCTTACAAAGCAGGATTTTCTCTCTTCCTTTTGTCAGTTAAAATTTAAAAAAATGTATCAAAGTAATACCCTCCTATGGTTAAAACATAAAGTTAGTGCCAAAGGCTTAGAATAAAATTCAGGGCTGCCTCCCCTAACCTCCTGCTTCCCCAAGACTCCCTCTCCGGGGGCTACTGGACTCAAGTCTTTTTCTCTCTGTTCCACTATTTATGCAGCTCCATGTTTCCATGTGATGTTCAAGTGCTGCCCACTTTGGAGTCATCAGTTTGGGACGTTTCTGTCACCTTCTCCAGAGGTGCATTTAGCTGTTTTGTTCTGCCGTCCCTTCCGCCACCCCTCCCCGTCCTTGTCAACGTGGTGAGATACTGCTCGTGGCCACCATGCTGTGGTTGCACACTGTTCACAGCTGGATTCTGCAGTGGACTGTGATCGGGTTTCCTTTCTTATTTTCCCTGGAAGTTAAAAATTACACTGTTTTTCATTTGTGTAGTTTCATTTTTACCTGCTCTAATTCTTCCCATTTCCAACATCCTCACTCTGTACATTTGCACAGCCACCTTCTGGTTTTCCTGGCTCCTTTTGCCCTTCTCCTGGAAGGGATTCCCAGTCTCTAGGCTCTCAAGTTGTCCTCTTTTTGGCTTATTTCCTTTGCTTTGGTACAGCACATCCTATGGTAGTTGCATCAGATTAAAAACAAAACAAACAAAACAGATAAACCTGTTGTATCAGTCAACTACTGCTGCATAAGAAACTAACCCACATTCATGGCTTAAAGCAATAATTGTTCATCGCAGTTCATGTGTCTGAGGGTTGGCTGATCTCATATGTGAGGTCTCTCTGATATCGTATTATTTTAAAATTGTGATGTAAAGTCAACTATTATTAAGACACCTTACGTTATATAATAAGGAGATAACAGGGAGAAGAAAAAATATATATATACATATACAAATGTATTCAAAACAAAATAAAGAAGAAATATAACCCTTACAGCCCTCGTTTCTGCGGCTGATCACATGGGCCTAGCTAATCTATACAACTATCTTCACTACCCTCATATATCCTGTTTGCCCTCAGCAATCGCCTCAGGTGGTTCTTTGCCTGGTGGTGTGACCCAGACTTTCTTTCCTGAAGTTTCTTGGCCATTGGTAGTCCTGCCTGGATTGGGTTGTTGCAGTTTTCCATTGACTTTAATCACAGGGCCTGGTAGTACTAAGAGACGCCCCAGGGGATCTCCTGTATTCCAGGAACTACACAATGGAGCTGCAGTGCTATTTCCCCTTGATAGTCAGGATCAATCACCCCAGCCAGTACAGTAATCTCCTTCCTTGCCTGTTGATTCAGAGGCATGAGCAGACCAAAGTGGCCAGGTGGCAGTCTTAACTTTCAGTTCAGTGGATTATTGTTGGTTCCTGGTGGAACAAAGACTTGTAGACCAGCAGAGCTTAAGCTTGCAGGGACAGGAAGCAAAAATTTTCCTAGTGGATCACTAGGAGTGATAGTGAGTGGTGCCACTCCTGTTTCCACCCCTTGAATTCTGGACCCATGAATCCTGGCTATGGGAGAAATAGCACCACAGAGTGGATGCTGATTCAGAGCATACACAGCCTCCTGGAGAACACTGCCCCAGCCCTGCAAGGTATTGCCACCTAGTTGGTGCCGTAATTGAGTCTTCAACAGGCCATTCCACCGTTCTATCAACCCAGCTGCCTCTGGATGATGGGGAACATGGTAAGACCACAGAATTCCATGAGCATGTCCCCATTCCCTCACTTCATTTGCTGTGAAGTGGGTTCCTTGGTCCGAAGCAATGCTGTGTGGAATACCATGACGGTGGATGAGGCATTCTGTAAGTCCACGGATGGTAGTTTTGGCAAAAGCATGTCATGCAGGGAAGGCAAACCCATATCCGGAGTATGTGTCTATTCCAGTAAGAACAAATCGCTGCCCCTTCCATGATGGAAGTGGTCCAATGTCATCAACCTTCCACCAGGTAGCAGGATGATCACCTCGGGGAATGGTGCCATATCAGGGACTGAGTGTGGGTCTCTGCTGCTGGCAGATTGTGCAATCAGCAGTGGCTGTGGCCAGGTCAGCCTTGGTGAGCGGAGGTCCGTGTTGCTGAGCCCGTGCATAACCTCCATCCCTTCCACCATGACCACTTTGTTGATGAGCCCATTGGGCAATGACAGGAGTTGCTGGGGAAAGAGGCTGATTGGTATCCACCAAATGGGTCATTTTATCCACTTGGTTATTAAAATATTCTGCTGAAGTCACCTTCTGGTGAGCATTCACATGGGACACAAATATTTACATGTTTTTTGCCCACTCAGAAAGGTCTATCCACGTATCCTTCCCCAGACCTCTCTGTAACCAATTTTCAAATAATTTTCCTTCTAGTCCCTGACCATTCAGCCAAACCATTAGCAACATCCCATGAATCAGTATACAAGTGTGCCTCTGGCCATTTCTCCTTCCAAGCAAAATGAACAACCAGGTGCACTGCTCAAAGTTCTGCCCACGGGGAGGATTTCCCCTCACCACTGTCCTTCAGGGACATCCCAGAAAGGGGCTGCAGTGCTGCAGCTCTCCACTTTTGAGTGGTGCCCGCCTATTGTGCAGAACCATCTGTAAACCAGCCCGAGTTTTCTCTTCTTTAGTCAACTGATTGTAAGGAACTCCCCACGTGGCCATAACTCTGGGCTGGGAAAGAGAAGGTAATGTGGCAGGGAGTGAGGGATTTGGGCCACTTCCTCATGTAACTTACTTGTGCCTTCAGGACCTGCTTGAGCCATATCTTGTATATACCATTTTCATTTTATGATGGTGTGCTGCTGTGCATGCCCAACTTTATAGCTCATGATAGGTAACTCAGGTCTCACGGTAAGTTGGTGGCCCATGGTTAAGCATTCTGTCTCTACTAAGGCCCAGTAGCAGGCCAAAAGCTGTTTCTCAGATGGAGAGTAGTTATCTGCAGAGGATGGTAAGGCTTTACTCCAAAATCCTAAGGGCCTGCATTGTGATTCTTCTCTAGAAGCTGCCAAAGGCTCCAAACAGCATCTCTATTTGCCACTGACACTCCCAGCACCATTGGATCAGCTGGATCATATGGTCCAAGCGGCAGAGCAGCTTGCACAGCAGCCTGGACCTGTCGCAGAGCCTCATCTTATTCTGGACCCCACTCAAAACTAGAAGCTTTTCTGGTCACTCAGTAAATGGCCTGGAGCAGCACATCCAAATGAAAAATACGTTGTCTCTAAAATCCAAAGAGGCCATCTAGGTGTTTGTCTCTTTTTGGTCATAGGAGGGGCCAGATGCAACAGCTTATCCTTCACCTTAGAAGGGATATCTCGACATGCCCCACACCATTGGGCATCTACAGGTTTTTTTGAGGAGGGAGACCCCTGTATTTTTGTTGGCTGTATCTCCCATTCTCACATGCAAATGCCTTACCAGTAAGTCTAGAGTAGTTGCTACTTCTAGTCACTAGGTCCAATCAACATGAAATCATCAATGTAATGGACCAGTGTGATATCTTGTGGGAGGGAGAAATGATCAAGATCCCTGTGGACAATATTATGACATAGGGCTGGAAAGTTGATATAACCCTGAGGTAGCATAGTGAATGTAAACTACTCACCTTGCCAGCTGAATGCAAACTGTTTCTGGTGGTCCTTACTAAAAGCAATTGAGGAAAAAAGCATTTGCCTGATCAATAGCTGCATACCAGGTACCAAGGGATGTACTGATTTGCTTAAGCAATGATACCACATCTGGAACAGCAGCTGCAATTGGAGTCACCACCTGGTTAAGTTTATGATAATCTGTCATCCTCCAAGACCCATCTGTTTTCTGCACAGGCCAAATAGGAGAGTTGAATGGGGATGTGGTGGGAATCACCACCCCTGCATCCTTCAAGCCCTTAAGAGTGGCATTAATCTCTGCAACCCCTCCAGGAATGCACTATAGGTTTGGTTTTACTATTTTGCTGGGTAGGGGAAGTTCTAGTGGCTTCCACTTGGCCTTTCCTACCGTAATAGCCCTCATTCCAGGAGTCATGGAACCAAAGTGGGGATTCAGCCAGTTGCTGAGTCTGTCTACTCCAATTATGCATTCCGGAACTGAGAAAATAACCACAGAATGTGTCTGGGGACCCACTGGACCCACTGTGAGATGGACCTGAGCTAAAACTCCATCGATCACCTGACCTCCATAAGCCCCTACTGCGACTGGTGGACCACAGTGACATTTGTGGTTCCCTGGAGCTAGTATCAGTTCAGAGCTACTTTCTAGTCCCCCAGAAGTCTGTTTCCTTTTCTCAAACTATTGAGTGACTTCCCCCCAGTGCAGAGTCCATAGGTCTTTATGGAAGGCTGGCAGAAAGACTGAATTGTTGGCAGTGTACAGGGTCCTTCCTGAAAGGACTCCCCCTCCTTCATTCAAGTCATTCTGGGTCTGTAAATTGGCTCAAGTCTGGGAACTGATGTGCCCCCCACACCTGTGCACACACACACTCATGCCTGTACATGCACACACAAAGCAATCACACATAACAGAAGCTCATACACGTGCACACTTGCACATAAGGATCACACACAGCATATACACTCACACACAGGCACGTACATTCATGTACCTATGCACAACACACCCACTCACTTGCACAATGCAAAATGCACATGCACAAAACATACACTTATGCACATGCACCTGCAAACTCATGCACAGACGCTGTTATATACAACATATTTAAGCATGCACACACACACACACACACACGTGCACCAGCACTCTTGTACCCCAGGTTGGGAACAAGAGATGGAACTGAACATAAAAACAAGGATAGAATGTGCCTGGGAGGAGAGAGGGAGCCTCCAGAGATCCCAGAGGCTCGGAGAGGTGCATGCAGAGACCTTTGCCATTTCAGCCCCCCAGCCTGCACTGTTAGTGTCCACACTGGGCATGTCTTAGAAAACATCTTAGAACACGACAAACAAAAAGAGGATGAACATTTGGGCAAATTTATTAATTTAGGAAAACGTCCGGATGAAATGACCCAGCAATTTTCTTCAGAGTCAGGATGAAGGAAAGAAAAATAAGAAAGCTGGTAATGGGGGCTCCTAGGCTGTGCCTCCTTCTGTAACAGGACACAGATTTGGGGGAAAAGAGGAAGGCTTTTTTAGCTCACTTAGTCTGGAAAGGACAGTTCTGTCCATTTCTCCGTGATGTGACTTGATTGTTCTGACATTGTTTTTGGCACTCGGAATGGATATCTCAGCAGCAGGGAGGGCCACAGGGGACAGGTCTGCAGAGGAGGGCGGCGGAGGAGGGCTGGCAGCAGCAGGAGGACTGGCAGGAGGGGGCCACGCACACGGCGGGCTTGCAGCACACGGGCACACACACGGCGGGCTTGCAGCACACGGGCACGCACACGGTGGGCTTGCAGCACACGGGCTCGCACACGGCGGGCTTGCAGCACACGGGCACGCACACAGCGGGCTTGCAACACACGGGCTCGCACACTGCGGGCTTGCAGCACACGGGCACGCACACAGCGGGCTTGCAACACACGGGCACACACACGGCGGGCTTGCAGCACACAGGCACACAGCAGGCCACCTGGCAGGGGCTGGGCACACAGCAGCCTGGGCTGCAGGAAGAGGTCTGGCCACAGGTCACAGGGCAGCACGGGGACTGGCAGCCACAGGGGGAGCAGCTGGTGGCCCCGCAGGCCGACTGGCAGGAGGCGCCCACGCTGCACACGGGCCGGCACAGCAGAGCCACGCAGGAGGCCGGGCGGCAGCAGGGGACCCCGCAGCCCAGGGGTGGGCAGCACGGGGACCCGGAGCAGGCCGGCTGGCAGACAGCGGAGCAGCTGGTGTTGCACATGGTGGGCGAGGGTGGCTGGGGTGTGTGTAAGGAGGAGGACGGGGCTGCTCTGGGGGCTCCATCTCCTCTGGCCGGCCTTTATACCCAGCTGTGGGTGTTCCGGAAGTGCAGAAGGATAATTATTGTTTACCCTGCACCTTCTTAACGCCCTGTTATCCTGTTTGGATTTGTTGTGTGTTCTTTGATAATTGAGAGGGATTCTAGGGCTGAGTTCTTCCCGTGTAAGTAGAACCTGGTCCCGTTTTCCTGTCTATTCTCTCGTATGCCCCAGGCAGCTTTTTGTGTCTCCGGCATCACTGATCTTACTCTCGAGTCATGTGGAACGTGAGGGTCGTGAGTCAGGGTGTGCGTCTCCCCTCCCTGGAAGGCCGTGAGGTTTTCTTCCCCAGAACCTCTAGGGGTGACACGTCTGAATCCCGCTTCCTGCTTTCAGGCCAGGCCCATGGGTGCATTTGGCCCCTCTCCACCTGATCCCCTCGTGCATGCACACGTGTGCACACATGTAAGCACATGCACACGCACACACACAACATGCACACATGCACACACTCTTATCGGGGCCTCCTGTTAAAATGACCAATGATCATTTTTATGAAAGTCACAGAATAGATGGCAGGAAGGAAACCTGCACAGGAAGCTTTCTGCGGTGAAGTGGCAATTCCATCTGAGGAGTGCGGTGCAGACAGAGAATCCTAGAACCTGGAGAAGGGCAAGTGAGGTGCAATGGGGTTCAGTGAAAGACAACAAAATAAATAGTTTATGAATTTTTTCAGGTATCCAAAAGGTCCACAACACTCATGGGTCTATCAGGCATTTTAAGGAAACCTCCCTCCTCCTCCACCCAGAAAACCCCTTCTAGGCTGTGTGTCACCCCAGGGCCTGAAAGGTGCATAATATTGCTCTGCACATTTAAAAAGTTTAAATGGTATCATACGTTGTGTATGCTGGCATTTTGCTTCTTTTGTGCTCCCCATTACATTAGAGTGATTCGTGCACGATACACGACAATACACCACCATCTATCCACTTACTCTGCAGAATGAGAACACACCGCAGTCTATCCACTTATTCTCCACCACATGGATGCACCATGATCTATTCACTTACTTTCCACTCCACGAATACTCCACGTGAATACTCGACGATCAGTTCACTTTCTCTCCACCTCACGGATACACCACAATCTATCCATTTATACTTCTAGTATAGACATTTAGGCTATTCCCAATTTTTAGCTACCACCCCAAGTGCTGCAAATCACATTCTTTGATCTTTTTTCTTGTGCACATATGCCAGCATTTTGTGAGGGTTTCTATTTAGAAATACTGCTGCTGGGCACAGGTATTACCTCTTTGACTTCACCAGATGGTGCAAATAACTCTCTGTAGTGGTGGTTCCTAGTTTGCACCACCAACGTGCATGAGATTGGGTTATTCCACATCTCAAACAACACCCAGGATTCTCAGATATTTACAATTTAGCCAATCTGATGGTTGTGAAATATACCTTGAGAATTTTATTTTCTATTTTCTTTATATATGTCTTTATAGGATAACACTCATATAGAAAAGTGCATAAAACGTAAGGTTACAGCTTGATGAATATTCACAAAGAGAGCACTCCCCGACAGCTTCCACCAGGTCAAGGAAAGCATAACCAGCTCCCGAGACCTCCATTGTCTGCTCCCCATCACCATCCTCTCCACCCTCCCTAGATTAATCACGACCTGGACTTCTAACACTGTGGGTTAGTTTGGACTGTTTCTGAATTTATGTAAATGGATCAAATAAAATGTATTTCTTTTTGTCCTATAATTTTGGACTCTTTTTGGTGTTAACTTTTTTTTTTTATTCTCTGGAAGAGTTTGTATAAATTTGGACATATTCATTTCTGGAATGTTTATCAGAAGGTGCCTATAGAATCACTTTGGCAGGGTTTTGCTTTGGTGGGTGGATTTCTAACTACTGATTCAATCTGTTTAATGTTTAAACGTTATTCAGATAAAAAAATGTTTTGGAAAATAAGTTAGTTTCCCAAGCTGCTACGACAAATACCACACAATGAGTTGGGGTAAAGAATGGGAATTCATTGCCCTGTGGTTCCAGAGGCTGGAAAGCGTCCTTCCAGGGCAGCAGCCTTCTGGCTGGCGGCCATCCTCGGTTCCTCGACTTCCCATCACTTGGCGATGGCCTGTCCTTTCTCTTCTGGCTTCCGTTCACTTCAGGTTTTTGGCTCCTCCCCATGGCTTTCTCTTACTACTTCTGAATTTCTTCACCTTATAAAGGACTCCAGAAAACTGGATCAAGACCCAACCTCATTCCCTCGGGCCACACCTTAACTAAGAATAACTTCTTCAAGAGATCCCACTTGACAATGGGTTCACACCCGAAGGGATGGGATTAAGATTAAGAACACTTTTTTTCCCTGGGGTACATAATTCAGCCTGCCACTGTATGTTATATATTTAAGAAATATTATTGGGGTTAAGTTGTTCATAACAACCTCAATCATCATTTTTAATGTCTGCTATATCTGTAATTCCGTTATATTTTTCATCCCTAATTTCCTAATAGTCTTTATTTATGCCCTCCCTTTTATTCAGTTGGTCAATGTTGTCAAAGACTTCTCTTTTCAAAGAATCATCATTTGCCCTTGTTGTTTCTTTCTGTGGTTTTCTATTTCATGTATTTCTGCTCATGATTTTGCTACTCCCTCCCTTCTACCTTGGGATTGCTACGTCCATTTTCCCCTAAAGCCATGCTTAGCCTCTAATTTCAGCCTTATTTCTTCTAAAATTGGTAATCAAGGGTATAAAATTCCCTCAAACTGCTGCTTTAGCTGCATATTACATGTTTTTGGGGATAATATTTTTTATCATTATTCATTCAAATTGCTTTTAAAATTTATATTATTTGACCTGCAAGTTTATTGCAAATTGTGTTTTTAAATTTCTGAAGACATCAAGTACGTTTGGTTATCTTTTAATTTTTTTATTCAGTTTAATTGAGATATAGTCACATATCATACAATCATCCGTGGTGTACAATCAACTGTTCACAGTACCATCATGTAGTTGTGCATTCATCACCCCAATTTATTTTTTTTGAACATTTTCCTTATACCAGAAAAAGTAAAAATAAGAATAAAAAATAAAAGTAAAAAAGAACAGCCAAATCATTCCACCACCACCATCATCCCACCCTATTTTTCATTTAGTTTCCTTCCCCACTTTTCTACTCATCCATCCACACACTGGATAAAGGGAGTGTGATCCACAAGGCTTTCACAATCACACGGTCACCCCTTGTAAGCTACACTGTTATACAATCGTCTTCAAGAGTCAAGGCTACTGGGTTGCAGTTTGATAGTTTCAGGTATTTACTTCTAGCTATTCCAATGCATTAAAACCTAAAAAGGGTTATCAGTATAGTGCATAAGAATGTCCACCAGAGTGACCTCTCGACTCCATCTGGAATCTCTCAGCCACTGAAACTTTATTTTTTTCATTTTGCATCTCCCTTTTGGTCAAGATGTTCTCAATCCCACAGTGCCGGCTCCAGATTCATCCCTGGGAGTCATATCCCACATTGCCAGGGAGATTTACACCCCTGGGAGTCAGGTCCCACATAGTGGGGAGGGCCTTGAGCTTACGTGCTGAGGTGGCTTAGCTAGAGAGAGAGGGCCACATCTGAGCAATAAAGAGGTGCTCAGGGGGAGACTCTTGGGCACAATTATAAGCTGGTTTAGACTCTCCTTTGCAGTAATGAGCTGCATAAGGGCAAGCCCCAAGACAGAGGGCTCAGCAAACCAAACAGGCAGTCCTCAATGTTTGTGAGAACATCAGCAACAATCCAGGTGAGGAAGCCCAACACTTATCTTTTTGTTTTTAATTTCCAACAATTTTCCTGTGGTAAGAGACAAGTTATATTCAATATTATTTCTTTGGTATTTGTTGATTCTTACTCTGTGACCTAATAAGTGACAATGCAAATATTCTATGTGGTTTTTTTTGGAATGCATGAATATTCTCTAATTGTTCAGAGTCATTAATATATATATGTTAATCATTTCAAATGTAAAAATATATTTTTCATATCTTCTATATAATTTTCTAGTAAAAATAAACTGCAAGTCACGTATGTAACTATAAAATTTCTGATAGCCACATTTAAAAAGTAAAAAGAAACAGGTAAAATTAATTTTAATAATATATTTAACCCAATGTATCAAAATATTATCACTTTAACATGTAACCATATAAAATTATTGAGAGATTTCATATTGTCTTCAAAATCTGACGTTTAATTTACACTTCTAGCATATCTCAATTGAGAATTTTTATCAAACATGCACTTTCATAAAATTTTACAGTTGAAAAATATACAAGTTGTTTCAAACATGTTTAAGTGTTTTCTGATAACTGAATTTCTGATAACTGAACCAAAAAAAATAATTTTCCTTTAATACTCACATCCACATAGACAAAACACATCCAGAATTTTGACCTGATGTAGCTGAGCATCATTCATTGTGATAGAAGTTAATTTTTTCATATCTAGCTGAAATTCTTCTTTGACAGAGATAAAAGATTTAAATGTACATATGCCAGAAGCTCAGTTTTCTTAGGCCACAAGTTGACAACTGTTTTCATAAATTTGGAGGTCCTTTGAGACAAAATGTACCCAATGTATTAGTTGGCCAGTGTCTGTTATATAGGCATGCCACATCTAAAGTCTAAGAATATTTTTTGCAGTTTTTCAAGTCTATCAAGTTCTGAGAGGAGCACGTTGAAGTGTTTCTCTGTGACTGAGGATTTGTCTTGCTTCCTTGGAATCCACCAGATTTTGCAATTATCGAGGCGATACTTTGTAGTACATAGAGGCTGAGAATTACATCTTCTTGGTGAATTTAACCTTATGACCAGCTAATTAGAAGCTGTCTAATAATGCTTTTTATCTTAAAGCCTATTTTATCTATTAAAATAGTTGTACAAGGTATGTTTTGCGTGTGTGTGTGTGTGTGTGTGTGTGTGTGTGGTATTAGCTTGGCATATTTTTTTCCTCTTCATTTACTTCAATCTTTCTGTTCTTTATGCTTTAGAACAGGAGTTGACCTACATTTTTTGTAAGGTACCAGATCATAAGTAGTTCAGACTTTGGGACCATATGGTCTCCATCACACCTACTCAACTCAATCCCAGTAGTATGAAAGCAGACAGACAATATGTAAACCAGTAGGTGTGGCTGTGTTTCAATAAAAACTTTACAAAACAGGCAGAAGGCCAAATTCGGCCCGAGGGACGGCTGTCATTTGACAACCCTTAATTTAGACTGTAAATAGCATAAACCTGGATTGTGTTTTTAAATATTCAATCTCTGGCTTTTAACGGGTGAGTTTAATCTATTTATCTTTATTGTGATTTCTAATATATTTGAATTTCTTTCTGTCAACTTATTTTGTGATTTCTGCTTTTTCTGTGCTTCTTTTAAACATTCTTTTCTACTTGAATTTGCATTGATTTAAGAAAAATATTTCATTTTCTCCTTTGTCTGGTTCAGAAGTTCACATGATTTCAGTTCTTTGGTGATCCTCAGGACTTTGGCAGACGCCCAGCACATGGCCTAGGGCTAATCACATCTCTACTTTCTTTCTAAACAAATGTGGATCCACTTACCCACTAGGTCTAATTTTACCTTGCGTTTTCTAACCCCACAAACAAGTCAGCATTCTCATCATTTTATACAGTTACTATTTATTTACTCATATGTCTACAAATTTCTTAAATCTCTAATCTTTCTGCCTCTTAGATCTTCCTGGGATAATGTTCCTTCTTCCTAGAGGGTATCCTGTAGAATTTATTTTAGTGATTATTTGTTGTTGGTAAATGCCCTCTCTTTGTCTGAAAAATATCATTATTTTGCTCCAATGATGTCAATTCATCATTTATTGGTGAATGCAGTTCTTGACTGAGCATTATTTTATCTGTTTTTTGACCATTCTTCCTGTCTTCTGTTTCTCACATTGCCTTTGAGAAGTCCTCTCTTAATTATTCCTTTGAGTGTGAGCTGTTCTTTTTTTCTGGCTATTTTTAGACATTTTTCACTCTCCTAAGTGTCCTTAATTTTTATTAGATTACATAGGCGTGGGTTTCTTTTTATTTACCATATGTGTTGTGGTCTAAGTGTGCATATTTTCCATCATTTATGGAAAATAATCTATATCTTTTTGCGTGCTGCCTTTCTCCAATTCTCTCCGGTCTCTTCCTCTGGAATGTCAACTCATCATTTATTGGACCTTCTCTATCTTCCAAGTCTCTCAGCAATTTTTAATTTAAATGAAGCTTTTAATTTCTGTATAATTTCTTCAGATCAACATTCAAGTTCAAGTAAACCCTATGCAGTTCCTGTAATCTGCCGTTTTATCCATTCTATGAGCTTTAACTTTCAGTGATTTTATATTTTTAGAAGTTGTCTTTCATTCTCTTTAAAATCAATCTGTTTTTATAGTATCTTTTCCTTTCTCATTTTTGTCCTGTCTTTTAGTTCTACAGATGTTTTAAATATACTTAAATTTCTGTAATCACGAATTCCATCATTTGAAGTTCTCAGAATGTCTACTTCTATTTTGTTGTTTTTGTTGCCTTTTGCTCACATGGACATGCATTCTCATGTTCTGTGTTTGTGTTTGGATGTTCTTTATTTGTGTCAACCCTACAATGCCCGAATCGAGGGTGCATGCCTCCAGAAACAAACACAAACACAAAACGTGTGAGAATGCATGTCCAAGAATGGTGCTAACTTATAAACAGTGTCTCATCGAACACTCATGACTCCTGGGTCACGTACTAGTAAAGTGTACTCACAGGGAGTAAGGCCGATGCTCCAGGTGACTGAGCTTGTCGATGGCAACATACTCAGGTCCACCCGACAAAGCAGCACCTGCTTTTAACCGCTGTCCTTGCTGATGGAGATGGGGTTGAGGCCCGGAATGGGAATAGGGAGAAGGGAAAGGCAGAGCACTCTGAGACCAAAAGGGGTGCAAGACATCACCGGCTAGAGCTGTAAAAGCTGCAAAGAGGCCAGAAATAAGAGAACAGCAAGAGACAGAGCCTCCTTCCTAGCGCTGGCTCTGGTTGCAAGTTCACTTTGACCTGGTGGTCATCTGGTCCCACTGGACTGGTTGCTGCATGGAGCTGGTGCTCTGGCAGCTGTTGGGTTTTGCAGCAACTATCAGGGTTCACAGCACCTGGCCTGGGCCAGCACAGAGCCTGACAGGCGGGAGGTGCACACACTGAATGTGGTGTTGGGGGTAAGAGACCAGAAAGCCGCCCTTCCCTCTGCCGAGGGCTGGTCCCCTGCTCCTCAGTGGCAAGAGAACAGCTTCGGGAGCTGAGGGGAGCCGGCCTGGCTGGGGCTGTGCTGCGCCCTGCACCTGTTTTCAGCCCATCCCCGGAGGCTGCCCTGAGCAGCGCGGCCTCACGTCGTGGTGCGTTAATGAGGGAAGGCTGCACGGCTCCCAGTCCTGGGGGGAGGGGTGGGCCCCAGGCTTGTGGCCCCCTGTCTGGCTGTCCTCACGAGGATGGGGCCAGCCTGCTGCCCTTCACCCCAGCCCCAGCCCCTAGACAATGAGCCACCTCCCTAGCCCCAGGAGGGGTGCACCAAGGATGCCTTCCAAGGAGAGAATTCCAAGTGGATCATTTTACTAATAAGACATGGATGGTGGGGTCTTTCAGAAAATAGACCTGGTTCAGTTACCCTGCAGGGTAACTGATTAGCCAGAGACTAGCTGTGGAGCCTGGAGAGCTTATTACTGGGGAGGGCAGTGTTGGACCCCAGCTCTGCTGGTCTGTGACTGGGGAGACAGGCTGAAGCCACACCTTCAGCAGCAAGTGGGGCTGTCGCGGACAGCCGTGCAGACGAGGGAGGTGCAGGGGGTCAGCTGGCAGCAGCAGGAGGGCTGGCAGGAGGGGGCCACGCACACGACAGGCTTGCAGCTCACAGGCACGCACACAGCTGTCTTGCAGCTCACAGGCACACACACAGTGGGCTGGCAGGGGCTGGGCACACGGCAGCCTGGGCTGTAGGAGGAGGCTGTGGGGCAGCACGGGGACTGGAAGCAAGAGGGGGAGCAGCTGGTATGGCACATGGTGGGTAGGGGTGGCTGGGTTGGTGTCCGGGAGGAGGGCAGAGCTGGTCTGGAGGCTCCCTCCACTGGCTCAGGCGGCCTTTATACCCGGCCGTGGGCATCTTGGGACCATGTCCACTGTTTGTATAATTTCCCGTGGTTGGTAGGGGTGCCCCATGGAGTCCGTCCAATGAGGAAGCTCCCGTGTGCAGCGTGCAGTGTCTCTGAGGAAGGAGCAGCCCTGTGTGTGGAGGGCTGCGCAGGTGTCAGCAGGCAGCCAGCTCAGGGCCGCACACCGGGGACGGGGCGGGCAGACCCAGGGCAGCGCAGCTGGGCAGCACCCGGCGTGTCTGCTCATCCACCCCACCTGTGCCTGTGAGCAAGGGCCACTCGCGCTGCACGGGTGAGTCAGTGTGTGTGCACGACTGGCTGTGGGTGGGACCTGCAGCGCAGGAGTGATTGAGTCATCCGCGGAGGCTTGGTGACCCCTGCCAGGCCCAAGGGTGGCAGAAGCCTTGCCTGCAGCCCCCCATGGTGGGAAAGCACAGACTGCTCTAGGGGAGCCAGCATGGAAGGAGCTGCTAGCGGGAGCTCAACCCAAGCTCACCAGCGAGGCAGGATGGAAAAGCGTAACGAGGGAAAAGGATGGCAGTTACGGGGACATGACAAGGCCACAACCAGCTGTTTCCATAGCGTCTGTGCAGCTGAGGTATAAGGGCTGCCTGCTGATGGGGCTCCAGGCCAGGCCGGGACCTTTTCTCTGACAATCCCCTCCTCTCAGTCACAGGAACCCAAATCACATGCCACACCTCAGTTCCGGGCCTCCTGGCTGCCTGCTGCAAGGCTGTGCCCATGTGTGGCGTGGGCGCCTCCTGCCAGTCGGCCTGCGGGGCCACCAGCTGCTGCCCCTGTGGCTGCCAGTCCCCGTGCTGCCCTGTGACCTGTGGCCAGACCTCTTCCTGCAGCCCGGGCTGCTGTGCACCCAGCCCCTGCCAGGCGGCCTGCTGTGTGCCCGTGTGCTGCAAGCCCGCCATGTGCGTGGCCCCCTCCTGCCAGTCCTCCTGCTGCTGCCAGCCCTCCTGCCCCGCCCTCCTCTGCAGACCCGTGCCCTGTGGCCCTGCCTGCTGCTGACCACCTGGAGTGAGGCCGTGACTCTGGTCCATGAACCCCATCACCAAACCCAACCCAGCACTTCAGATCCTGCCCCCTTGCCCAACCCCCTTGCCGCTACCTTCCAGGGCTCCTCAACAGCTCCAGGGAGGGATGAGGCATTTGCCCTCCTTCCCCCTCACATTATCTGGGGCCCAGGGTGCCACACCTGGCTTTGGGGGGTCCCACCCAACTAAGCTGTCACCAAACACCAGAGAACCGTGACACTAGGACAACCCCTCTGCTTCCTGCTGTCCTCCTCCCCCCACTCCCTCCGATGTGCCACGAGCCCCTAAGTCTGGGTGCCCACATTCTCCCCTGGCCCGTGACTTGGTGCCCGCATCACGTCCTCTCTGTCAGGGTGAAAGTGGGTTCCGGAAGGTCTCCCCAGCGGTCCCGGGTTTGCATGTCTCCTGTGCCCAGGAGCGGTGCGGAGAGACTGCCTGTCACCCTCCACTCAAGGCGCCGCCGCCTGGGCTCTGGGTTCCGGCCCGAGTCCCACGTTCGGCAGCCCATGGTCCCGGTTTGCCCAGGGCGGTCCCGTGCAGTTATTATGGATGCCCCTTTCACTCTCCAAATTGACCCAGTCTGTTGGTAAACTCCGGGGCCACCCAACCCGGAGGGCTCTGCCCTGCCCCTGCCCTGTCAGCCAAGACCGCGGACCCCGGGCCAAAGGCCGCCCCCGCGATGTGCCCCTCTGCTCCCCTCCACGCCCCCTACTCCCTCCCCGAGCGCCCCCGCCGCTCAGACCGGCACACGCGCCCCACTGTGCCCAGCAGGCCCTCGGCGCCCGCTCGGGGGGTTCACTGCGCTCCCGCTGCCCCCCGGCTGTCCCGCCCTCCGCCCTGGCTCCCCGAGGGGCGCGCGAGGACGCGGGGCGAGGAGGGTGGGCGCCGCGGCTCTCCTGCCCCGGGAGGCGGCCGGCCGTGCGCAGGGGGAGGAGCGGGAGGACGGCGCGGGGCTCCCGGTCCCCGCGTTTCCAGGGGCGCCACCGCCGTCTCTCCGCCTTCGGAGCGCGCTCCGGTTCTCAGCGCGCCTGGGGCCTCTCGGGCTCCCGGCTCCCCGTCGGGCGTGGGCGCAGCCAGCTGGCGCGCAGGGAGGCTCCGGGAGCCCAGGCCGAGCTCGCGGTGGCGGCTCCTCTGTCGCGCGGGCTCCGGGACCCTCGGGCCTCACGTACAGGACCCCCGTGCGGAGAATGACTGCGAATGTCGGGCGGCGACAGCGGGGCTCTGAACAGGCTCGGCGCCCTCCTGGGGTGAGGTTCCCCTGACTGTGGGGTTCCCCTGACTGCGGGGTCTACTGACTGGGGATCCCCCTGACCGTGGGTGGAGTTCCCCTGACTCTGGGGACCCCTGACCCTGGAATTCCCTCACTGTGGGGTCACCCTGAATGCAAGGTTCACTGACTGAGGGGTCCCCCTGACTGTGGGATCCCCCTGACTGCAGGGTCCACTGATTGTGGAGTCCCCTAACTGTGGGGTCCTTCTGGGTAAGGGGTCCCTGTGAGCGTGGGGCCCCTCTGAGTGTGGCCCCTGTGAACCTGCCCGGTTTGCTCTCCAGGGACTCCAGCCGTGCCAAGCCCCGAGCTAACGACTGTATAAAATGTTGGTTCCTTCTTCTAAGATTTGTGTTGGGGCTCCTTGCTGTCAGTTGCCATCTAGATATTTGTGTTTGGTCCCCTGGCTGCACGTGCTCTGTACTGGTTTGGGGGCTTCTCCAGGACCCTGTGGAATCTGATGTGTCATCTGTAATGTGGCCCCTCCCCATTCTGGGGTGTCACCCTTCACCCACATTTTGGCAATGTTTGCAGATGCATGGGGAGCCCCTGTCAGGCCAGGTGCTGTCCAGCTCCCTGCTCTGGGCCATCCGGGAGGGTCAGTGCTGTCCATTAGGCAACAGGCTCCATTCCTGGACCCCAAACCTTCCTCTCTCCTGCTTACTCAGTTCTTGGCTGGGTCCTGGGAGGTAGCAGTTCTGAATCCCTTGTGGCTGCTGTTTTTATCTTGTTTACCCAGCCGAGCCATGACTCACACTGAAATGATGTTGATATTTTGGCTGGGTATACAGTTTAGGGTTTAAAACAATCTCCCAGATTTTTAGGAAACACTTTTATTGAAATATAACATGCATACCATATGGCACACAAATCATTAATGTACAGCTCGATGGCTATGAAGTGAACACAAACATGTAACCTCAGCTTGGGCCAGCAACCCTGGAGCCCCTTCTCCTGCACCCTCCAATTGCCACTCCTCCAAGGTCACCAGGAGCTTGACCTCTGACACCATGGGTTAGCTGTGTCTATTTCTGAGCTTTATATGAATGGCATTTGTGTAGTGGTTATGTTTTGTGTCTCTTCTTCCTCTAATAGTGTGTGTATGACACATCCACAGTGACATTTCTGGTTGTGTTTTGGTCATTGTTATTGCCCTAAGATTCCATTGTATGACTACACCACACCTTATCCACTCTTCAGTTGATGGGCATTTGGGGTGTTTTCTGGTTATGACTATTATGAAAGCTGATGTTGACTCTCTTCTTGACTCTCTTCTTTCAGTGCCTTGTGCTCACATTTTTGGGGATTGTATACACCAGAACATAGCTGCTAGATCTCAGCACATGTGTGTGTGAAACTCCGGAGATCTGCCGAACAGTTGCATGTGACACTTCCACCAAAGCCTGCGAGAGTCCTAGTTCCTCGCTTGCTGCTGACACTTTTTGTTGGGCTGTTTCTTGGTCATTTGTTGAGGTTTAAATTACATGCAGAAGAAATCCTCCTTTTAGGTGTACTTTTTATGATTTTTTACAAACACATACAGTTCATATGCCTCACAGAGTCACCATAAATCTCATCTAGAACATTTCCATCACCCCCCAAATTCCCTCATGCCCCTTTGTATTCAAAACCCTCCCTCCCTGCCCTATGCCCAGCAACCACTGATCTCTTCTCCATCCCTATGGTTTTGCTTTTTCCAGAATGCCATATAAATCCTACAGAGTGAAGCCTTTCTTGTCTGGCATCTTCCACTTTGCATAATGCATTTGAAACTCATCCGTGTTGTTGCTTATGTCAGTGGTTTGCTCCCTTGTTTTGCTGAGTAGTATTCCACCATTGGCTGTACCAGTTTTGTTACCCATGATCAGTTGACAGGCAGTTAGGTTGTTTTAAGTTTTTGGTTATCATGAATAAATCCACTGTACACAACCATGCACAGGTTTTTTGTGGGCATGTGTTTTTATTTCTCTAGGGCAAATATCTGGGAGTTGAATAGCTGGGTCATATGGCATGTGTCTGTACTTTTGCCAGCACCACACAGCTATGATAAATGCAGCTTTATAGTAAGTCTTAAAATCAGCAAGTGTGAGCCCTCCAACTTTGTTCTTTCTTCTTTTAAAACTTGTTTGGGCTATTTTAGTTCCTTGTCTTTCTGTATAGGTATTAGAATAAGCTTATGGATATCTACAAAAATTTATACTGAGATTTGGA
The DNA here is from genome assembly GCF_015220235.1 of Choloepus didactylus. Taxonomy (NCBI): domain Eukaryota; kingdom Metazoa; phylum Chordata; class Mammalia; order Pilosa; family Megalonychidae; genus Choloepus; species Choloepus didactylus. Next base: position 2,265,631 of record NC_051307.1, read on the forward strand.
TTATGATTGGGACTATAGATCAGTATGGGGAGAATTGACATACTAACAATATGGCAATCCACGAAGATGGTATATCTCTCCATTTATTTAGGTCTTCTTTTATTTCTCTCACCAATCCTTTGTAGTTTTCAACATACAAAATTTGCAAATTTTCCCATGATTTACCCATAAGTATTTTATGATTTGGATCCTATCATTAATGGTACTATTTTTTAAATTTCAATTTATAATTGTTTGTTGCTAGTATATAGGAATGAAATTGATGTGTGTATATTGACCTTTATTCTCTGACCTCGATAAATTCACTCATTCTAGTAGCTCTACTGTAGAATTTGGCGGATTTTCTAGGTAAACTATGTAATATGTTGATAAAGACTGTGTTATTTCATCCTTTCCAGACTGTATGCCATTTATTTCTTTTTTCTCCTTGTTGCACGGCTTCGGAAATTCCAGTATGATAGTGCATAGGAGAGGTGAGAGTGGAAATCCTTGCCTTGTCCCTGAGTTTAAGGTGGAAAGCACACAGACTTTGGTCATTGAGTATATTAGCTCTAGGATTTTTATAGATGCCCTTTAAAGGAAGTTCCTTTTAATTCCTAATTTTCCAAGAGGTTTTTTCTTAAAATCATGAATGGAGGTTGAATTATTTCAAATGCTTTCTCTGGGTCTATTGAGATGATCGTATGTTTTTTCTTTTAGTTGGTTGATATGGTGAATTATATAGATTTATTTTTGAACACTGAACCAAACTTGTATTTCTGGGATAAATCCCACATGGGCATGGATTTTTATCTCTTCCATATATTGCTGGGTTCGATTTGCCAATATTTTGTTGAAGATTTTTGCAACTATGTTCATGACAGATATTGGTCTATAGTTTTCTTTTTTTTGTAATGTCTTTGTCTAATTTTTATATCAAGATTGTGCTGGCCTTATAAAATGGGTTGGGAAACATTCCTTTCCTTCTATTTTCCAGAAGGGCTCATGTAGAATTGGTAGTATTTCTTCCTTAAATGTTTGGTAGAATTTGCCAGTGAAGCCATTTGGTTCTGGAATTTTCTTTGTTGTAAGACTTTTAACTGTAAATTCAATTTCCTTAATGGATTAGGTGCTATTCTAGTTGTTTATTTCTTTTTGAGTGAGCTTTTGTGGTTTTTGCCTTTAAGGAATTTTCTCATTTTATCTAAGGTGTCAAACATTGGCATAAGGTTGTTATCATTCCATTATAATGTTTGTAATGACCATGAGACATGTGGTGATGTCCCCTCTCTCATTCCCAATATTCGTATTTTGTGTCTTTTCTTTTTCTGTTCTGATCAGTTTGGCTAGAGGTTTATCCATTTTATTGTCCTTCTCCAAGAACCAGCTTTTAGTTGCATTGATTTTCTCTATTAGTTTTTCTATTTCAGATGTCATCATATTTTGCTGATTTTCTAAAAATCATTTCCTTTTTTCACCTGTTTTGGGTTTAATTTTCTCCTCTTTTTCTAGTTTACAGGGCAAACTTAAATAATTGATTTGAGAACTTTCTTCTTTTTTTAATATAAACATTTAAGGCTATAATTGTACCTCTAAACAGTGCTTTAGCTGTTTTGCACATATTTTAATATGCTGTCTTTTCATTTGTATTCAATTCAAAGTATTCTATAATTTCTCTTGTGACTTCTTTGAACCATGGGTTAGTTAGAAGATTATTTGTTAATTTCCACATATGTGGGGAGTTTCCAGATATCCTTTTGTTATTAATGTCAAATTTAATCTCATTGTGTTCAAAGAACATACCTTGCATTATTTCAGCTCCTTTTAACATGTCAAGGTTTACTTTATGGCATAGAATATGGTCTATTTTGATGACTGTTCTTTGTGCACTTGAAAAGATGGTGTATTCTGTTGCTGGGTGGAGGGTTCTATAATATAAATTAGGTCAGGTTGGTTGATAATATTGTTCAGGCTTCTGTATCCACACAGATTTTCTGCTACTTGTTCTATTGATTACTGAGAAGCCAAAGTCTAATGATAATTGCATATTTGTCTATTTCTCCTCTTAATTCTATCCGTTTTTCTTTGTGCATTTTGAAACTTTGTTCGTCGGTGCTTACTCATTTAGGATAGTTAATTTTTCTTATTGAGTTGACCCCTTTTTCATTATGTAATAGCACTCTTCATCCCTGGTAATATTTATGAATATTTCTGAAATCTACTTTGTTTGATATTAATATAGCCATTCTAACTTTCTTTGATTAGGGTTTGTATGATATATTTTTCCATTGGTTTATTTTTAATGTATTTAAGTTTTTATATTTAAAGTGGGATTTCTTATAGACAGCATATAGTTGGATCTTTTTTAAAATCCAACTAAAAATCTCTGTCTTTTAAACTTGGCAATTAATGCATTTGTTGATATATTTGGATTGAAATCTAAGATCTTGCTAGTTGTGTTCCATTTGTTCTATCTGTTCTTCTTTCTCCTTTTCTTCTGGGTTTAGTATTTTTAATTATTCCATTTATTTCTACTATTGGCACATTAGTTATACATCTTCACAAAGTTTTTTTTTTTTTTAAACTGGTTGACCTAGGGTTTACAATATACATCTTGAAGTAACACAATCTACATCCAAATAATATTACACTACTTTGCGGGTGTCTGAGCTTGTACCTCGATTTACCAGGCCTGGGCCAGGGGACCTGATATCACCCCCTGGGGAGGGTAGTAGGTACGGGCGTGAGTGCCCTCTGCAGCCCCCCCGAGCCTGGAGAGCGAGGTCAAGGCAGCTCCCTTTTCCTCACCCAAAATGCCACTGGCAGGGGAGGCTTGCCGGAGGAAACCGCCTTTCTCCCAACTGCCCCTTCCCCACTTCCTTATCTTACCCACTCACTCCCTGGTGCCAAGGCCACTCCTGCCACCGCCAGCGCGCATGCCCGTGGCCAGAACTACCCCCGCCCCGCTGCAACGGTTCCGGCGTTCTCTCAGAACCAATCCTAGCCCCTATCCCTTCAGTATTGCCATTTAAGGCTGCTTCACCTCCTTTCCAGCCCTGCCCTTCTTACCAGCCTATATAACCTGTAATCACCCCTGAATAAATCTCTTTGGCGCATACTCCTACTGGATGAAGAGTATCTTGTCCCTATCGCCGCCCTCCTTGCACGCCTCTCGCCGAGGACCCTGGCCACGTCCTCCGCCTCGCCCTCGCCTCCGGGAAAGAGCCCCCGCCGCCGGTACCCCTTGAGCAGCCCCGAGAGCTGAGGGCTCGGCTACCGGCCGCCTCTCCCCCTAGAAGTAGTAACCGCGACCGCAACTGGTGCCCCGTGTGAGGAAGCGTCTCCACACAACAGTTTGGCAGGTCGCCCGCTCGCCCGGACGCCTCTCCAGCTTCCCGTTTCCTCGCCTGCAAGGTAAGGGCCGCCTCTCCTTCGCCGCTTCCGGAGCCGTGGGAGGTTCCCTGCTCCGAAGCCGCTCATCCCTTCCCCCACGCTCTCTTCGTCCTTTTGTATGCGCACTTCTATGACCCCTGTTCCTCCTAACACTCTCCCTCTTCCCCTCCATTACTTTGCTGTAGTTCTTTGTATTTTTATTTCCTCATTTGGTGCTGTGTGCCTCTTTGCAACCGCCCCCCCCCAACTGCTCCCGTTGCCAAAGGGCACTGCTTTCCGCTCCCGCCGTCTCCTTCGGCCTCAAGGCCACAGTTTATCTCATTCTCTCTGCTCGGTAATCAACCCCCCCTCCTCCCCCCTCAGCTATGGGTAATCGTATATCTACATGTCAGGCACCTCAAGTTCGCGCTCTGGCGGGTCTCCTAGACACGCATCGCTGTAAAGTGTCTGTCCGGCAGCTGCAGGTGTACTGGGACCTCCTGCTCCCCTTTAACCCATGGCTCACCACTTGCCATCTTTGGGACCCTGTTACTTATGACCGTCTTATTGATCGAGTCACTAATGCCATGGAACATGAGAGCAAGCGCTTCCCTCCCGGCTTGCTCCCCACCTTGATAACCATCCGCTCCTGCCTTCAAGGCTCCCTCCCCCCTGAGCGAGGCCTCGTTAAATCCAAGGAGGCCCTGTCAACCCAGCCAACAGATTCAGATAGCGATACTAATTCAAATCATGACTCGGACACGGAGTCCTTAGTCGAGCAGATTAACAACGCACTCGAGGTGACTCCCAAAAAGCAAATTAACACTGCGCCACGCCAAGATGGCGAACTTCCTCCTTCTTCTTCCATCGAGGGGAGGAAATGCTCCGGCGATGACATCAGCCCTAAGCTGGGCCGGAAACCGCATATGCTTTACCCAGCCCTTCCACAGGGCGGAGTTAGTCCACCATCTTATGCCTTGGGCCCCACCCTTTCACAGGGCGGGGCTGATCCACCATCTTGTGTCTTAGCCACGCCCACCGCGCCGCCATCTTGCGACGCTTGGGGCCTCCCACTCCCGCCTCCCCCTTCGGCGGGCTCCCCCTCGGAGCCGCTACCGGCAGCTGCCGCCGCTCCTTCCACCCCACCGACTAACAACCCCTGGCTGCCTTCTACACCTCAAGGCAACCCTTGGGGCAACGCTCCCCCTACCCCCACTCCCGCGCCAAGCCCTTTGCAAGCGCGTCCTCCTTTCTCTCGTGCCTTTCGCTGCTTTCCTCTTAACCTTGCCCCCACCCCACAGAAACCGTATGACTGGTATCCCATTGACTCAGATACTATCAAGCAGCTTCGCAGGGCCGTCAAGGAGGACGGGTTGGGTAGCCCATACGCTTCTCAGATACTGCAGGATCTCGGCATGGACTATTGCATCCCCCAAGACTGGGCCTCGCTTGCCCGTTCCATTCTTAACCCCGGTCAGTTTGTTGACTGGCGTGCTCACTTCCAGGCAGAAGCAGCTCAGCAAAGTGAGCAAGACGCAGCCCTTGGAGTCTATCATCCCCCTGAAGCCTATATGGGCACTGGAGCATTTCTAAATGCGTCTGCTTATATTAATACACCTGCCACCTTGTGGCCTATCCTTTGGGGAATCGCCTTATGCGCGTTTGCCAATTGCTCTGCCTGTCGGCCTAATAAATTCACCAAGTTCTTCCAGGAGCCGAGTAAGCCTTTCGCCACCTTTGTCTCCAGAGTCGAAGAAACCTGCGCTCGAAAGGTAAGTAATCCCCAGGCCCAATATTACATGTGCCCATCCTCAAATCCTGAAAAATCGTACTGTAATTCCCCCAACGAGTACTACTGTGCATACTGGGGGTGTGAAACATTAGCCACTAATTGGAAGCCTCCTGTTCCTGATCATTACCTTACCCTAAAGTGGACCCCTACAGGGTGCAAACTCCCTACTGTTAACTGGCTCGGCCAAGAAAGTAAGGGATCCTGCACACATCTTAATCTTACAGTGCAGCTCCCCACTAATCCCTCCTGGTTACTCGGTCAAACTTGAGGCTTCAAAATCTATGAAAAAGGAACCGACCGAGGATCACTTATTCTACCAGGCCAAAATACTGCATTAAGAACACCCTCTGACATAGGTCCCAATAAAGTCATTAACCCCCTTTTTCCACAGCCCTCCAGCCGCACCTCAGCTCCAACCAGCCGCACCTCAGCTACAAACAACGCATCGCCAACCCCACCACCCCAGCTTCCTCTGCCCCCTTCTCGTTATTCCTCTCCCCTCCTCAGCCTCATCCAAGCCGCCTTTGCCTCAGTAAACTCCTCCAACCCCAATTTTACCTCATCCTGCTGGCTCTGCCTCTCCACCTCTTCCTCTCTATACGAGCCCGTTGCCTCCAACCTCTCCTTTTCAGAAAGCACAGAAAACAGCCCCTTGGAATGCAATTGGAATACCTCTGCCGTCCCCCTGACCTTTCATTCAGTCTCCTATATGGGAAAGTGCGTCCGCCCTCGCTCCAGTAACTCTCCCGACCTCACTGCCTGTGCCAGCTACTCATTTCCCAGCAGCTCGGCAAAATTTCTCATTCCTCATAACTCCTCCCAATGGCTCTGTTCCTCTACAGGACTTACCCCCTGTCTCAGCACGAATGTCATCAATGAATATAAAGAAACTTGCCTCCTAATTGTCCTTATCCCTAGGGTCTTATACCACAGCGAAGAAGACTTCTTCTGGAAAAGCGTAAAAGAGATCGTGAAGCCACCAGTTATTGGTCCAGTTTTTTCACTCCCATCCTCCCGTACATCCTTCCTTTTCTTGGCCCCTTATTAATAATTATTCTAGCTCTCATCTTAGAACCCTGCCTCATCCGCAAAATTGTCCAGCTTGTAAGGAAACAAACGGATGCCATATTTTCCTCGTTCGTGCAAATCCAGTATCAGCGACTCGCCACCTCTGACGCCCCCCACTCCAAGATGACAACCAACCCTCCGCGACCTCAACGCTACCGGTCGACTCGCCAACCGCGAGGCCCTTCTCAATCACCTGAACATCGCTCTCACCTCGAGTTCCAGCTTCTCTGAACCCCTGAACTTTAAACCCCTCACCTTCACCCAGCCCGCTGCAGCGAAGCCATTGTCAAGCGCCCGGGCACCACACCAACACTGAGCTCCAGCCTCGCTGAGCCACCGTCAACCCCTTTTTCCCTTCCCTAACCTCCCCCTTCCCTCACCCGTAGCGGACCTCTCCGGTAAAGCCTCTTCCTCTAATTAAAAAAGAAAGGGGAATTGCGGGTGTCTGAGCTTGTACCTCGATTTACCAGGCCTGGGCCAGGGGACCTGATATCACCCCCTGGGGAGGGTAGTAGGTACGGGCGTGAGTGCCCTCTGCAGCCCCCCCGAGCCTGGAGAGCGAGGTCAAGGCAGCTCCCTTTTCCTCACCCAAAATGCCACTGGCAGGGGAGGCTTGCCGGAGGAAACCGCCTTTCTCCCAACTGCCCCTTCCCCACTTCCTTATCTTACCCACTCACTCCCTGGTGCCAAGGCCACTCCTGCCACCGCCAGTGCGCATGCCCGTGGCCAGAACTACCCCCGCCCCGCTGCAACGGTTCCGGCGTTCTCTCAGAACCAATCCTAGCCCCTATCCCTTCAATATTGCCATTTAAGGCTGCTTCACCTCCTTTCCAGCCCTGCCCTTCTTACCAGCCTATATAACCTGTAATCACCCCTGAATAAATCTCTTTGGCGCATACTCCTACTGGATGAAGAGTATCTTGTCCCTATCGCCGCCCTCCTTGCACGCCTCTCGCCGAGGACCCTGGCCACGTCCTCCGCCTCGCCCTCGCCTCCGGGAAAGAGCCCCCGCCGCCGGTACCCCTTGAGCAGCCCCGAGAGCTGAGGGCTCGGCTACCGGCCGCCTCTCCCCCTAGAAGTAGTAACCGCGACCGCACTACTTCATCTGTGGTCAGGATTTCCAACAGCCTACCTCCGTTTCCTCACTCAAGTCCTTCGTTTGCTGTTGACGTCTTTTACGTTTACGTATTTCTAGAATACCGCAATGCATATTTACTATATTTGCTCTAGCACCTCAACTGTCTTTTACTATATTTCATATTTCTCTTATTTTAACAATCATTTGTGGAGCCCTTCTTTTCCTTGTGTAGATCCAGGTTTCTCTGGTGTTAACAGTGTTACAGTTGAAGAAATTCCTTTAAATTTCTTACAGTGCGTGTCTGCGGGCAATGACGACTTTCAGTTGTCATTCAACTGAAAAAGTTTTTATTTCACTTTTATTTTTGAAAGAAACGTTCAGTTTCACACGGTTGACGATTTTATTTTTTTATTTTTATTTTTTTTTAGTATTTAAATATGTCATTCCACTGTCTTTTGGATCATGCAATTTCTGACTGGGCTTGAGGTGGAAACTGTTCACATTTTGTTTCGTTTTGTTTTTGTTTTTAACTATTCCTGCGATTAAGGGCTGTCAAAGAAAGGCACTGGCAGTAGTTAAAGTTGCAGGACAGGCTTTATTCCAGCTTCTGGGGCAGCGGGGAGAGGGCTAGTGGTGGTTCTCGATTCTGATGCATGCGGAGGCAGCAAGATTTGTTAAGAGGGCACCAGGGGGGAGGGAACCAGAGAACTGGATGATCGCTGAGAGGGCCTGGGGGTTGGGCGACTGGCCGGGGGCCTATGGAAGGGGCAGGCAGCTGTGCAGCCCTTCTGACGTCAGTCGTCCACCTGCCACGTGGGTCTTCTATTGCCAGGCAGTAAATGGTTGTAGCTGTGAGCTCAGCAGCTCTACTGAGGGGCCTGGAGCCCGGCTGGCCCTGGGGACATGTGCCTGGTCAGCAGCAGGACGTCCGGGCTGAGGTGTGGCCGCAGCAGGCCAGGCGGGGGCACGCGGGCCGGCAGAGGAGGGACACGCAGGAGGCCGGGCAGCAGCAGCTGGGCTGGCAGGAGGAGGCGGGGGCACAGCAGGAGGAGGGGGGCACGCAGCAGGCAGGCTTGCACACGGGGCAGCAGAGGAGGGACACGCAGGAGGAGGGTCTGCAGCAGACGGGCACACAGCAGGACGTGCAGGGGGAGGACGTGCAGCAAGCAGGCTGGCAGCTAGACTGCTGGCAGCAGGAAGTGTCCTCACAGAGGGAGACCCCACAGCAGGTGGGCACAGAGCAGACGGGCTTGCAGCAGACGGGCGTGCAGCAGACGGGCACACAGCAGGACGTGCAGGGGGAGGACGTGCAGCAAGCGGGCTGGCAGCTAGACTGCTGGCAGCAGGGCTCACGGGAGCTGGTGCAGATCGATTGACAGGGGCTTAGCCCAGAGCTAGCTGGGGTGCAGACAAGGGTCAGGCAGGCGGCTGGGGTGCAACAGGTGGGGGGACAGCAGGATGGGGCGCAGCAGGTGGGGGCAGAGCAGCTGGGAGTGCAGCAAGTGGGGGCACAGCAGGAGGAGTTACAGCAGGTGGGGGCGCAGCAGGTGGGAACACAGCAGCTGGGGGCGCAGCAGAGGGGCTCGCAGCAGCTTTCGGGGCAGTCGTCCACCTGCCAGGAGGGGTCCGAGCAGGAGTCGCAGGAACCGGGCAGGCAGACCCGGCGGCCGTAGCTCATGTTGCTGGAGCAGACAGACATGGTGGATGCAGCCATGGCGGGAGAGGGGCAGGAGGTGAGCTGGGAGGAGGGAGTGTGTGTGTGAGTGTGTGTGTGTGAGTGTGACGGGCTCTGGCTGTCAGGGCTTTTATCCCCCTCTCCAGCTTGTTTGTCCGACAGGAGAGTCCCCAAGCCGCCCCTTCCTTGTTGTGTTTGGCTGGCCCTGCGGACCCGCATTAGGCTGCTGGGGCTGCTCCTCCTTGGTTGCCCTGACAGCAGGTGGTGTCACCTTAAACCTCTAGACCCGAGTGTCTGCGGGGGGCTGGCCGTGGGGGTGAGGCAGGACGTGCAGACAGCTGGTGCGCCCCTGGCAGAAGGAGTGCTGAGCGCAGCGTCCCTGCAGCTGGAGTTGGTTGCCGACATGCTGCCTCTTCACACTAAATACATCAGTGTGTCCTTCCTGAGATAAAGGCATTTTCTTTTGTGATCACAGCACAGTGATAAAAATCAGGAAGTTTGACATGGATCAGAACTATTGTCCAGTCCACCCTTGCATTTCACCACCTGTCACAGTAATGTTCTCTACAGGTGTCCTGCCCAGATTCTAGACAGGATCGCTTATTGATGTCCCCGTATGAGTTGTCATGTTTCTTTAGTCCCTGTATTAGTTAGGGTTCTCTAGGGAAACAGAACCAACAGGAGATATCTGTAAATGTAAGATTTTATAAAAGTGTCTCATGCAACTGTGGGGATGCACGTGTCCAAATTCAGTAGGGCAGGCAGCAAACTGGCAACTCTGATGAAGGTGTTCGATGAACTCCCAGGAGAGCTGGCTAGCCAAAGAAGAAGTGAAGGTTCTCTCTCTTCTCCCTTAAAAGTCTTCAACTGATTGGATTAAATCCAGCTGATTGAATTCTCTCACACGGAAGACACCCTTCATTGACGTAATCAGTCACAGATGCAGTCAATTGACCAATGATTTAATAAAGCAGCCTTCTGGTTTATTAACCAGCCACACATGTCCTTGCAGTAATGGTTGGGCCAGTACTTGCTTGACCAGACACCTGGGTACCATCACCTGGCCAATTTGACACATGAACCTAACCAACACGGTCCACCCCTTGCCAACTTGGCAAGTTAATCTCTAAATAGAACACAATAACAGATAAATAGTTTGCCTAACAATACTCAGGGGTCCTGTGTACAACTGGAAATGCACTAAATCTCTCCAGAACAGGGTGCAAGTCCTTGGGTGACATTCACTCTTAGATATCCTATAACTTGTATACTACAAATGAACAATACGACTTATGTCATATGATAAGGGGATAAGATAGAGAAGAAAACAAAGATATTTGCTTTGTGGACATATATAAACATATAACAAAACAAAGAGGAAATATTCATGCTATTATAGTCCTTGTTTCTGTCACTGGTCATGTGGATGTAGTTCATATTTATCACTACCTTCTTCCACTACCCATTCCATGTTCCCTTTACCCTCAGCAAGCACCTCAGCTGGATGTAGTTCTTTGCCTGGTGGGGTGACGCAAACCTTCATTCCTGAAGTTTCTTGGCCATTGGTAGTCCTGCCTGGATTGGGTTGTTGCAGTTTTCCACTGACTTTAATCACAAGGCAATGTAGATGCCCTAGGGGATCCCCTGTATTCCAGGAAAACTCTTCTTTACCTCCATTGTGTAGCTGCAGTGCTATTTCCCCTTGATAGTCAGGATCAATCATCCCAGCCAGTACAGTAATCTCCTTCCTTGCCTATTGATTCAGAGGCATGAGGAGCCCAAAGTGGCCAGGTGGCAGTCTTAACTTCCAGATCAGCGGGATTATTGTTGTGTTTCCTGGTGGGAGAACTCCTCCTTTTGGAACAAAGACTTGTAGACCAGCAGAGCTTAAGTTTGCAGGGACAGGAAGCAAAAATTTTCCTAGTGGATCACTAGGAGTGATAGTGGGTGGTGCCACTCCTGTTTCCACCCCTTGAATCCTGGACCCGTGAATCCTGGCTATGGGGAAAACAGCACCATAGAGTGGACACTGATTCAGAGCATACACAACTTCCTGGAGAACACTGCCCCAGCCCTGCAAGGTATTGCCAGCTAGTTGGCACCGTAATTGAGTCTTCAACAGGCCATTCCACCGTTCTATCAACCCAGCTGCCTCTGGATGATGGGGAACATGGTAAAACCAGAGAATTCCATGAGTGTGTGCCCATTCTCTCACTTCATTTGCTGTGAAATGAGTTCCTTGATCAGAAGCAATGCTGTGTGGAATACCATGATGGTGGATGAGGCATTCTGTAAGTCCACAGATGGTAGTTTTGGCAGAAGCATTGCATGCAAGGAAGGCAAAGCCATATCTGGAGTATGTTTCCATTCCAGTGAGAACAAATTGCTGCCCCTTCCATGATGGAAGTGGTCCAATGTAATCAACCTGCCACCAGGTAGCAGGCTGATCACCTCGGGGGATGGTGCCAAATTGGGGACTGAGTGTGGGTCTCTGCTGCTGGCAGATTGGACACTCAGCAGTGGCTGTGGCCAGGTCAGCCTTGGTGAGTAGAAGTCCATGTTGCTGAGAGCCCATGCATAACCTCCATCCCTACCTCCAAGACCACTTTGTTCATGAGCCCACTGGGCAATGACAGGAGTGCCTGGGGAAAGAGGCCAACTAGTATCAATAGAATGAGTCATCCTATCCACTTGATTATTAAAATCTTCCTCTGCTGAAGTTACCCTCTGGTGAGCATTCACATGGGACACAAATATCTTCATGTTTTCTGCCCATTCAGAACTGTCTATCCACATACCTTTCCCCAGACTTCTTTGTCACCAATTTTTCCAATCATATTTCTTCCAAGTCCCTGACCATCCCACCAAACCATTAGCAACATCCCATGAATCAGTATACAAGTATGCCTCTGGCCATTTCTCCTTCCAAGCAAAATGAACAACCAGGTGCACTGCTCAAAGTTCTGCCCACTGGGAGGATTTCCCCTCACCACTGTCCTTCAGGGACATCCCAGAAAAGGGCTGCAGTGCTGCAGCTCTCCAGTCTTGGGTGGTGCCTGCATATCATGCAAAACCATCTGTAAACCAGACCTGAGTTTTCTCTTCCTCAGCCAACTCATTGTAAGGAACCCCCCAATAAGCCATAGCTGTGGATTGGGAAAAAGTAGGTAATGTGACAGAAGTAGGGGCCATGGGCATTTGGGCTACTTCTTCATGTAACTTACTTGTGCCTTCAGGACACACTCAAGCCCTATCTCATATATACCATTTCCATTCTATGATGGAGTGCTGCTGTGCACACCCAACTTTATGGCTTGGTGGGTCGGACAACACCCAGCTCATGATTGGTAACTCAGGTCTCATGGTAACTTGGGGGCCCATGGTCAGACATTCTGTTTCTACTAAGGCCTAATAGCAGGCCAAAGCCTGTTTCTCAAAAAGAGAGTGGCAGAGGATGGCAGGGCTTTGCTCCAAAATCCTAAAGGCCTGTGTTGTGATTCTTGCAAAGGCTCCAAACAGCATCTCTATTTGCCACTGACACTTCCAGCACCATTGGATCAGCTGGATCATACGGTCCCAAGTGGCAGAGCAGCTTGCATGGCAGCCTTGGACCTGTTGCAGATCCTCCTCTTATTCTGGTCCCCACTAAAAACTAGAAGCTTTTCTGGTCACTCAGTAAGTGGGTCAAAGTAGTACACCCAAATGAGGAATATGTTGTCTCCAAAATCCAAAGAGGCCAACTCAGCATTGTGCTTCTCTTTTGGTTGTAAGAGGGGCCAGATTCAACATCTTATCCTTCACCTTAGAAGGGATATCTCAACATGCCAAACCACTGGACACCTAGAAATTTTACTGAGGTGGAAGGTCCCTGTATTTTTGTTGGATTTATCTCCTATCCTCTGATACACAAATGCCTTACCAGTAAGTCAAGTAGTTGCTATTTCTTGCTCACTAGGTCCAATCAACATGATATCTTCCATATAATAGACCAGTGTGATGTCTTGTGGGAGGGAGAAGTGATCAAGTTCCCTGCAGACAAGATTATGACATAGGGCTGGAGAGTTGATATGCCCCAGAGGTAGGACAGTGAAGGTAAACTGCTGGCCTTGCCAGCTGAATGCAAACTGTTTCTGGTGATCCTTACTAACAGCTATTGAGAAAAAAGCATTTGCCAGCTCAACAGCTACATACCAGGTACCAGGGGATGTGATTTGCTCAAGCAATGATATTACATCTGGAACAGCAGCTGCAACTGGAGTCACCACCTGGTTAAGCTTATGATAATTCACAGTCATCCTCCAAGACCCATCTGTTTTCTGCACAAGCCAAATAGAATTGAATGGGGATGTGGTGGGAATCATCACCCCTGCATCCTTCAAGTCCTTAAGAGTGGCATTAATCTCTGCACTCCCACCAGGAATCTGGTATTGCTTCTGGTTTACTATTTTGCTAGGCAGGGGCAGTTCTTGTGGCTTCCACTTGGCTTTTCCCACCACAATAGCCCTCACTCCATGAGTCAGGAGACCAATGTGAGGATTCTGCCAGTTGCTGAGTCTGTCTGTTCCAATTATGCATTCTGGAACTGGGGAAATAACCACAGAATAGGTCCAGAGACCCACTGGACCCACTGTGAGACAGACCTGAGCTAAAACTCCATCACCTGACCCCCATAAGCCCCAACTCTGACTAGTGGACCAGAGTGATGTTTTGGGTCTCCTAGAATTAATGTCACTTCTGACATAGTGTCTAATAATCCCCAAAATATCTGATCATTTCCTTTTCCCCAATGCATAGTTACCCTGGTAAAAGGCCATAGGTCCCCTTGGAAAGGCTGGGAGGAAGATTAACAGTATACATTTTTGGCAGTGTAACAGGATCCTTCCCCAAGAGTACCCAGCCTTCCCCTCATTCAAGGGGCTCTGGATCTGTAAACTATCTCAAGTCTGGGAACTGATTAAGGGGCCATGACTCTCTGTTCTTGTAATTCAAGTTAAACTTTTGTTCACTTGACCTAGAATTCTTTTGCTTACACAGATCAAACAAGAATTTAGTAGACTGCCCATCTATTTTACTTCTACGTATTCCATGATCTACTAGCCAACACTATAAGTCTCTGCAAGTCAGATTATTTTGATTGCTGCTTTGAGCCATGCCCACTGTGCTGGTTTAAATGTATTATATACCCTTAAAGCACCATTATCTTTGATGTAATCTTGTGGGGCAGATTGATTGGTCTTTTTGATTAGGGTGTGGCCTTTTGATTGGATGTTTCCATGGAGATGTGACCCACCCAACTGTAGGTGATAACTGATGAGATAGTTCCATGGAGGCGTGGCTCCACCCATTCAGGGTGGGCCTTGATCCGTGGAGCCATATAAATGAGCTGATGGGCAGAGGGAACTCATTGCTGCTGTGAGTGACATTTTGAAGAGGAGCCACAGCCAAGAGGGACACAAGAAAGCACAGGAGCTGCAGATGAAAGATATTTTGAAGATGGCCTTTGAAAGCAGACTCTTGCTCTGGGGAAACTAAGAGAGGACAAATATCCCAAGTTGAACTAAGAGTGACATTTTTGAGGAACTGTAGCCTAGAGAGGAATGTCCTGGGAGAAAGCCATTTTGAAACCAGAACTTTGGAGCAGACACCAGCCACGTGCCTTCCCAGTTAACAGAGGTTTTCCAGACACCACTGGCCATCCTCCAGTGAAGGTACCCGATTACTGATGTGTTACCTTGGACACTTTATGGCCTTAAGACTGTAACTGTGTAACCAAATAAACCCCCTTTTATAAAAGCCAGTCCATCTCTGGTGTATTGCATTCCAGCAGCATTAGCAAACTAGAACACCCACCTTATCTTTGCCAGTTAACTGCTGCCACTTGGCTTCTGCTGACTCAGGATCTGATTATCCCCATTGTGTTTAAGGATTCCAGCTCAGTGACAGCAGTTTCTACAGTAATATCTGACCTATAGAGAAGGGCGACTACAGAGCTCTTCAGGGATGATGGAGCTAGTCTCACAAATTTATTCCTCACAGTCCTTGTAAAAGTTGTGTCCTCTGGACATTCCAGGGGTGTGTGAGCAGGTTGAGTAGCTGTCTCCTCAGGGCAGACTGGAGATGGGGGGGCTGTTTCTTCAGGACAGACCATTACAGGTATATTTAACAATGACTCAGCAGAATCCAGGGTTCCAATGTCCTCACTGCCATTATCATCAATCTGTATGTCACCATCCCAAGTTTCAGGATCCCATTCTTTTCCAATCAATGCCTTTACTTTATTTTTTTTTAATTCAGTTTTATTGAAATATATTCATAAACCATACAGTCATCCATTGTATACAATCAACTGTTCACAGTATGATCATATAGTTATGCGTTCATCACCACAATCTATTTCTGAACATTTTCCTTACATCAGAAAGAATCAGAATAAGAATAAAAAATAAAAGTGAAAAGAGAATACCCAAACCATCCCCCCATCCCACCCTATTTGTCATTTAGTTTTTACTCCCATTTTTCTACTGATTTTTTTTCAATTTTTTAACTTTGTTTATCAAAAAATTAAAAACAAACAGGCAAACAAGAACCAAAAAAACCCCACAACATTTCAAACAAAGCAATGGATTAAGGAAAACAAATAACCTAAAATAACTACTTTGCTTCCAATATGTTCCTACCATACCCCAAGAAAATTAATAAACCATGTCCAAACAGAGGAGTAAGAAAAACAAATAATCTAAAATAACTACATTGCTTCCAACATGTTCCTACCATACCCCAAGAAAATTAACAATCCCTAAGAAAACAATGGAATAAGAGAAAAAAAAACCTAAAATAACTCTATTGCTTCCAACATGATCTTACTATATCCAAGAAAGTTTACAAACCATAATCATTCCTGAGCATTCCCATAACCTTGAGATTACCCTCCATAGTTTATCTGTTCTTATTAGATTATCATTCCCCCTCCACTAATTGGTATCTCCAGGTCCCCTACATTCTACAGTATAAAACATTGTACATTTTTCACAGAATTCACATTAGTGGTAACATACAATATCTCTCTTTTTGTGCCTGGCTTATTTTGCTCAGCATTATGTCTTTTTTTTTTTTTTTTTTTTTTAATCTTCATTTTATTGAGATATATTCACATACCACACAGTCATACAAAACAAATCGTACTTTCAATTGTTCACAGTACCATTACATAGTTGTACATTCATCACCCAAATCAATCCCTGACACCTTCATTAGCACACACACAAGAATAACAAGAATAATAATTAGAGTGAAAAAGAGCTATTGAAGTAAAAAAGAACACTGGGTACCTTTGTCTGTTTGTTTCCTTCCCCTATTTTTCTACTCATCCATCCATAAACTAGACGAAGTGGAGTGTGGTCCTTATGGCTTTCCCAATCCCCTTGTCACCCCTCATAAGTTGCATTTTTATACAACTGTCTTCGAGATTCATGGGTTCTGGGTTGTAGTTTGATAGTTTCAGGTATCCACCACCAGCTACCCCAATTCTTTAGAACCTAAAAAGGGTTGTCTAAAGTGTGCGTAAGAATGCCCACCAGAGTGACCTCTCGGCTCCTTTTGGATTCTTTCTGCCACTGAAGCTTATTTCATTTCCTTTCACATCCCCCTTTTGGTCAAGAAGATGTTCTCCGTCCCACGATGCCGGGTCTACATTCCTCCCTGGGAGTCATATTCCACGTTGCCAGGGAGATTCACTCCCCTGGGTGTCTGGTCCCACGTAGCGGGGAGGGCAGTGATTTCACCTTTCAAGTTGGCTTAGCCAGAGACAGAGGGCCACATCTGAGCAACAAAGAGGCATTCGGGAGGAGGCTCTTAGGCACAACCATAGGGAGGCCTAGCCTCTCCTTTGCAGCAACCGTCTTCCCAAGGGTAAAACTTATGGTAGAGGGCTCAACCCATCAAACCACCAGTCCCCTATGTCTGTGGTCATGTTAGCAACCATCGAGGTGGGGTAGGCGAATATCCCTGCATTCTGCACAGGCTCCTCAAGGGGGCACTACATCTTTTTTTTTTCCTTATTTTTCTTTTTTTTTTTTTTAACTTTCCCTTCTTTTTTAAATCAACTGTATGAAAAAAAAGTTAAAAAGAAAACAAACATACAATAAAAGAACATTTCAAAGAGATCATAACAAGGGAGTAAGAAAAAGACAACTAACCTAAGATAACTGCTTAACTTCCAACATGTTCCTACTTTACCCCAAGAAAGTTACATAATATAGCTACATTTCTGTGAACTTGTTCCTACTATATCCATCAGAAATTAACAGACCATAGTCATTCCTGGGCATCCCCAGAACGTTAAATAGCTTATCTGTTCTTCTTGGATTATTGTTCCCCCTTCCTTAATTGCTCTCTATTGCTAGTTCCCCTACATTCTACATTATAAGCCATTTGTTTTACATTTTTCAAAGTTCACATTAGTGGTAGCATATAATATTTCTCTTTTTGTGCCTGGCTTATTTCGCTTAGCATTATGTCCTCAAGGTTCATCCATGTTGTCATATGTTTCACGAGATCGTTCCTTCTTACTGCCGCGTAGTATTCCATCGTGTGTATATACCACATTTTATTTATCCACTCATCTGTTGAAGGACATTTGGGTTGTTTCCATCTTTTGGCAATTGCGAATAATGCTGCTATGAACATTGGCGTGCAGATATCTGTTCGTGTCACTGCTTTCCAATCTTCCGGGTATATACCGAGAAGTGCAATCGCTGGATCGAATGGTAACTGTATATCTAGTTTTCTAAGGAACTGCCAGACTGACTTCCAGAGTGGCTGAACCATTATACAGTCCCACCAACAGTGAATAAGAGTTCCAATTTCTCCACATCCCCTCCAGCATTTGTAGTTTCCTGTTTGTTTAATGGCAGCCATTCTAACCGGTGTTAGATGGTATCTCATTGTGGTCTTAATTTGCATCTCTCTAATAGCTAGTGAAGCTGAACATTTTTTCATGTGTTTCTTGGCCATTTGTATTTCCTCTTCAGAGAACTGTCTTTTCATATCTTTTGCCCATTTTATAATTGGGCCGACTGTACTATTGTCATTGAGTTGTAGGATTTCTTTATATATGCAAGATATCAGTCTTTTGTCAGATACATGGTTTCCAAAAATTTTTTCCCATTGAGTTGGCTGCCTCTTTACCTTTTTGAGAAATTCCTTTGAGGTGCAGAAACTTCTAAGCTTGAGGAGTTCCCATTTATCTATTTTCTCTTTTGTTGCTTGTGCTTTGGGTGTAAAGTCTAGGAAGTGGCCTCCTAATACAAGGTCTTGAAGATGTTTTCCTACATTATCTTCTAGGAGTTTTATGGTACTTTCTTTTATATTGAGATCTTTGGTCCATTTTGAGTTAATTTTTGTGTAGGGGGTGAGGTAGGGGTCCTCTTTCATTCTTTTGGATATGGATATCCAACTCTCCCAGCCCCATTTGTTGAAAAGACCATTATGACTCAGTTCAGTGACTTTGGGGGCCTTATCAAAGATCAGTCGGCCATAGATCTGAGGGTCTGTCTCCGAATTCTCAATTCGATTCCATTGATCTATATGTCTATCTTTGTGCCAGTACCATGCTGTTTTGGCAACTGTGGCTTTATAATAAGCTTCAAAGTAAGGGAGTGTAAGTCCTCCCACTTCGTTTTTCTTTTTTAGAGTGTCTTTAGCAATTCGAGGCATCTTCCCTTTCCAAATAAATTTGATAACTAGCTTTTCCAAGTCTGCAAAGTAGGTTGTTGGAATTTTGATTGGGATTGCATTGAATCTGTAGATGAGTTTGGGTAGAATTGACATCTTAATGACATTTAGTCTTCCTATCCATGAACATGGAATATTTTTCCATCTTTTAAGGTCCCCTTCTATTTCTTTTAGTAGAGTTATGTAGTTTTCTTTGTATAGGTCTTTTACATCTTTGGTTAAGTTTATTCCTAGGTACTTGATTTTTTTAGTTGCTATTGAAAATGGTATCTTTTTCTTGAGTGTCTCTTCAGTTTGTTCATTTCTAGCATATAGAAACATTACTGACTTATGTGCATTAACCTTGTATCCCGCTACTTTGCTAAATTTGTTTACTAGCTCTAGTAGCTGTATCGTCGATTTCTCAGGGTTTTCTAGATATAAGATCATATCATCTGCAAACAATGACAGTTTTACTTCTTCTTTTCCAATCTGGATGCCTTTTATTTCTTTGTCTTGCCGGATTGCCCTGGCTAGCACTTCCAGCACAATGTTGAATAACAGTGGTGATAGCGGGCATCCTTGTCTTGTTCCTGATCTTAGAGGGAAGGCTTTCAGTCTCTCACCATTGAGTACTATGCTGGCTGTGGGTTTTTCATATATGCTCTTTATCATGTTGAGGAAGTTTCCTTCAATTCCTACCTTTTGAAGTGTTTTTATCGAAAACGGATGTTGGATTTTGTCAAATGCTTTTTCAGCATCTATTGAGATGATCAATTGATTTTTCCCTTTTGACTTGTTAATGTGTTGTAATACATTGATTGATTTTCTTATGTTGAACCATCCTTGCATGCCTGGAATGAACCCCACTTGGTCATGGTGTATGATTTTTTTAATGTGTCTTTGGATTCGATTTGCAAGTATTTTGTTGAGGATTTTTGCATCTATATTCATTAGGGACATTGGCCGGTAGTTTTCCTTTTTTGTAACATCTTTGCCTGGTTTTGGTGTTAGATTGATGTTAGCTTCATAAAATGAGTTAGGTAGTGTTCCATTTTCTTCAATGTTTTGAAAGAGTTTGAGTAAGATTGGTGTCAGTTCTTTCTGGAAAGTTTGGTAGAATTCCCCTGTGAAGCCATCTGGCCCTGGGCATTTATTTGTGGGAAGATTTTTGATGACTGATTGGATCTCTTTGCTTGTGATGGGTTGGTTGAGGTCTTCTATTTCTTCTCTGGTCAGTCTAGGTTGTTCATATGTTTCCAGGAAATTGTCCATTTCCTCTACATTATCCACTTTGTTGCCATACAGTTGTTCATAGTATCCTCTTATAATTTTTTAAATTTCTTTGGGATCTGCAGTTATGTCACCTTTTTCATTCATTATTTTGTTTATATGGGTCTTCTGTCTTTTTGATTTTGTCAGTCTAGCTAGGGGCTTGTCAATCTTGTTGATCTTCTCAAAGAACCAACTTTTGGTGATATTTATCCTCTCTATTGTTTTTTTGTTCTCTATGTCATTTATTTCTGCTTTAATCCTTGTTATTTCTTTTCTTCTACTTGGTTTAGGATTGGTTTGCTGTTCATTTTCTAGCTTCTTCAGTTGATCCATTAGTTCTTTGATTTTGGCTCTTTCTTCCTTTTTAATATATGCGTGTAGTGCTATAAATTTCCCCCTTAGCACTGCTTTTGCTGCATCCCATAGGTTTTGGTATGTTGTGTTCTCATTTTCATTCGTCTCTATATATTTAGCAATTTCTCTTTCTATTTCTTCTTTAACCCACTGATTGTTTAGGAGTGTGTTGTTTAACCTCCAGGTATTTGGGAATTTTCTAAGTCTCTGATGGTTATTGACTTCTAATTGTATTCCATTGTGGTCAGAGAATGTGCTTTGAATAATTTCAATCTTTTTAAATTTATTGAGGCTTGTTTTATGTCCCAGCATATGATCTATTCTGGAGAAAGTTCCATGAGCACTAGAAAAGTATGTGTATCCTGGTGTTTTGGGATGTAATGTCCTGTATATGTCTGTTAAATCGATTTCATTTATCAGATTGTTTAGGTTTTCAATTTCCTTATTGGTCTTCTGTCTGGTTGATCTATCTATAGGAGAGAGTGATGTGTTGAAGTCTCCCACAATTATTGTGGAAACATCAATTGCTTCCTTTAGTTTTGCCAGTGTTTCTCTCATGTATTTTGTGGCACCTTGGTTGGGTGCATAGACATTTACGATTGTTATTTCTTCTTGCTGAATTGCCCCTTTTATTCGTACGTAGTGGCCTTCTTTGTCTCTCAAAACATCCCTGCATTTGAAGTCTATTTTATCTGAGATTAATATTGCTACACCTGCTTTCTTTTGGCTGTAGCTTGCATGAAATATTTTTTTCCATCCTTTCACTTTCAGTTTCTTTGTGTCCCTGTGTCTAAGATGAGTCTCTTGTATGCAACATATTGATGGTTCATTTTTTTTGATCCATTCTGCGAATCTATATCTTTTAATTGGGGAGTTTAATCCATTTACATTCAACGTTATAACCGTGAAGGCATTTCGTGAATCAGCCATCTTATCCTTTGGTTTATGTTTGTCATATTTTTCCCCTCTGTCTATTAATATCCTTTATTGTACCCATACCGAATCTCTTTAGTACTGAACCTTTCTCCAAGTCTCTCTGTCCTTTCTTTGTTTCTCTGTCTGTAGGGCTCCCTTGAGTATCTCCAGTAGGGCAGGTCTCTTGTTAGCAAATTCTCTCAGCATTTGTTTGTCTGTGAAAAATTTAAGCTCTCCCTCAAATTTGAAGGAGAGCTTTGCTGGATAAAGTATTCTTGGCTGGAAATTTTTCTCACTCAGAATTTTAAATATATCGTGCCACTGCCTTCTTGCCTCCATGGTGGCTGCTGAGTAGTCACTACTTAGTCTTATGCTGTTTCCTTTGTATGTGGTGAATTGCTTTTCTCTTGCTGCTTTCAGAACTTGCTCCTTCTCTTCTGTGTTTGATAGTGTGATCAGTATATGTCTCGGAGTGGGTTTATTTGGATTTATTCTACTTGGAGTTCGCTGAGCATTTATGATTTGTGTATTTATGTTGTTTAGAAGATTTGGGAAGTTTTCCCCAACAATTTCTTTGAATACTCTTCCTAGACCTTTACCCTTTTCTTCCCCTTCTGGGACACCAATGAGTCTTATATTTGGACGTTTCATATTATCTATCATATCCCTGAGGTCCGTTTCGATTTTTTCAATTTTTTTCCCCATTCTTTCTTTTATGCTTTCATTTTCCTTTCTGTCATCTTCGAGGTCACTGATTCGTTGTTCAACTTCGTCTTGTCTTGTGCTATGAGTGTCCAGAATCTTTTTAATTTGGTCAACAGTTTCTTTAATTTCCATAAGATCATCCATTTTTTTATTTAGTCTTGCAATGTCTTCTTTATGCTCTTCTAGGGTCTTCTTGATTTCCTTTATCTCCCGTACTATGGTCTCATTGTTCATCTTTAGTTCTTTGAGTAGTTGCTCTAGGTGCTGTGTCTCTTCTGGTCTTTTGATTTGGGTGCTTGGGCTTGGGTTATCCATATCGTCTGGTTTTTTCATATGCTTTATAATTTTCTGTTGTTTTTGGCCTCGTGGCATTTGCTGAACTTGATAGGGTTCTTTTAGGATTTGTAGACCAATTGAAGTCCTTATCTCTAATTTATCAGATCTACAGCTTCGTGGAGTACAGTTTCTGTAACTAACCAGCAGGTGGCGTCCACGAGCCACCTGTTCTCCACAAGCCAGTTCTCCCCTGCTTAGCCTTTTTGGTGAGTGGGGGAGTGAGTCTTGTGGGGTCCAATTGGTGTACCAAGCTTGCGTGTGTAGTTGGTGTTGCCTGCCCTGTATATGGGGCGTGTTTCTGGGCAGTCAGGGAGGGGGGGGGTGGCTCTAACAATCAAATCTCCCTGGTGATCCTAGAGTTTTAAAGCTGCTGCAATAGTCTAATCCTTCAGTTCAGTCCTGCCACAGTTTGTCTCTGCCACTGACCCACAAGTCCTTGGTATTGGCGTATGGCTCCTGAGACTTGCAAGTGGGCCCCTCTTCCAGGCCGTGCACCCTGGGTCCTCTGTTGAGGGATGACTGTGCTATGTCACAGGTGAGTGCCGTCCCCCCAGGGCAGTTCTGGGCTGCTGGGCTGTGTAGGGAGGCTCCCAGTCTGCTGAAATGATGGCTGAATGGGGCTTTGTTAATTCACACTGCTCTACCTTCCCAACTCTGGGACAATCAGCTGAGGTTGCAGGGAAGGCTAATGTCCACGCCCAGTTTTGTGGTGTGTGCCTGTTATTTGAAGCACTTCCGTCACACTGGGTTGTCTGGGGCAGTTCTGGGCTATGGGGTGGCGATGGGCAGGAGTGTTTCCTGTCCACCAGGATGCTGGCTGTGAGCGGACACCCCCCTTTTCTTGGGAAGTTGTGGTGTTTAGTGAATTTTCTCAGCCACTGGATTATTGCGTTTTGTCTCAGAGCTCTCCTAGTTCTGCTCTTGACTTGACCTGCCCAAATAGCAAGTCTTTGAAGCTTTCTGTATTGGGCTTCTTAGAGTAATTGTTTTAGAAAAAGAAAAAAGGATTAAAAAAAAAAATAAAAAAAAAAAATAAACGGGCTCTCCTCAGAGATCTAATGGGTTATTGAAAAGCTAAGAGACAAAGCAACCAGGGCCATTAAGGAAAGGTCCACAGGGCAGAGAGATCAGCTTTTCTTCGGGATTTGCATATGCGCCTCAGGGCTCTTCCCCTTTCTATGTTCACCAGAACTCCAAAAATCCTCCGCTTTTATTTTGGAGTTTTTCGTGTTGTTTTTTTTCTATGCCTGTCTCCTCTCTGCTGGGCTGGCTGCTCTCAGATTCTCTGGTGTCTGGTCTCAGTCTATCTATGGTTGGAGTTTGAATCAGTAGAGTGAGTTTCCGATAAGAGCTGCTACTGCAGTTCTCCCTTCTCCTTCCCGGAGCTGACAGCCCCTCCTCCCCCGGGACTGAGCCTGGCAGGGAGGGGCGCAGGTCCCCTGGCCGCAAAAACTTACAGATTTCGCTGATCTCAGCAGTTCCACGTTTTCATGAGTGTTGTATGAAGTATGCCCAAATTCAGATTGCTCTGTGGTGTCCAGTCCACGCAGTTCCTGGCTTTCTACCTACTTTCCTGGAGGAGTAACTAAAACATACAGCTCACCAGTCTGCCATCTTGCCCCGCCTCAATGCCTTTACTTTAACAGCAGACACCCTGTGAGGTTGAGATTTTAATTTATGTTGTAAATCTGCTACTCGCACAATGAGACTTGGTGTCTGTGTCTGGTTTTTAGAAATCTCAAGTCTGCAGCCACAGGAAATAAGATTTTCTTTCAGGGCACACACAAAAACCTTTACATCTGTTATACAGTGTTTAAGTTTCAAATTTGAAGCCTTCAGCTCATCCCTTTCTCTTATAACTTTATCCAGTGTACCTAAGAACAGCCAGCCAATGTCATTATACCTCTTAACTCCACAAAACTCTGTTAAGGTGTCAAAAACACTGTCACCCAGAGCCCTGCCTCTTACAATAGTGTGATTAGAGAATCAAATGGTGATATTTTGTGTATCCCCTTTGCCAACTCATGCCATGGACTGTCAGTGCCCTCTTGATTATTGGAAATGGAGTCATTAATGCCTTTGAATCTAATCAGAGTAGAAAACCAATTGTAAAAGCCCATTTAAAATTCTGTTTCTCAAGAACCACTCCTGGTACCAAGCTGTGTTAGTTAGGGTTCTCTAGAGAAGCAGAAGCAACAGGAGATATCTGTAAATCTAAGATTTTATAAAACTGTCTCATGCAACTATGGGTATGCATGAGTCCAAATTCCATAGGGCAGGCAGCGAACTGGCAACTCTGATGAACGTTTTCGATGAACTCCCCATGAGAGTCTGGCTAGCTAAAGAAGTGAAGGTTCTCTTTCTTCTCCCTTAAGAGTCTTCAACTGATTGGATTAAATCCAGCTGATTGAATTCTCTCTTTGCAGAAGACACACCCTTCATTGATGTAATCAGTCACAGGTGCAGTCAATTGACTGATGATTTAATAAACCAGTCTTCTGGTATATTAACCAGCCACAAACATCCTTGCAGTAATGGTTAGGCCAGTGCTTGCTTGACCAGACACCTGGACACCATCACCTGGCCAAGTTGACATATGAACCCAACCATCACAGTCCCTCAGCCTTTCCTTGTCTTTCATGTGTAGAAATGTGAGGTGACACATCTCTTCCTGTCTATGTCATAAACATCCGTCCACCTTGCTGACATTTTCCACCCCAGCACCCTTTCCCTCCACAACAGCCTCATTCTTTCCTGTACTATGTTAACTGTTTGCCAACAGTCTCCTCCCAGTTCTTTCTCCATGAAGACCTGCTCTCTAAAATTCACCAGAAGGAGCTGCCTAAGAAAACAAATCAAACCCTGCTACTCCCCTGCCTTAAATGCTGTATGGCATCTGTGCTGGTTTGAAACTCTTATGGACCCCAGAAGAGCCATAATCTTTTAATCCAATCTTGTTTGGTAGAAACTTTTGATTGAGTGTTTCCATGGATATGTGACCTACCCAACTGTGGGTGAGAACTCTGATTGAATTATTTCCATGGAGGTGTGAACCACACCCATTCAGGGTGGGTCTTGATTAGTTCACTGGAGTACTTAAGAGAGCTCAGGAGACACAGATACTGATGCTTGGAGATGCAGACAGAAGGATGTTTGGAGAGATGAAGCCCAGAGTTTGCCCTAGAGAAGCTAAGAAAGAAATGCCCCAGGAGAACAAGGAAGGATACACAGGAGCTGAGAGAGAGGAGCTAAGACAGAAGCCAAGAGACATTTTGGAGAAACCATTTTGAAACACAAACCAGGAGCAGAGGACCAACAGACACCAACCACATGCCTTTCCAGCCGACAGAGGTGTTCCGGACACCATCAGCCTTTCTTCAGTGAAGGTATCCTCCTATTAATGCCTTAGTTTGGACACTTTTATGGCCTTAGAACTGTAAATTTGTAACCTAATAAATCCCCTTTATAAAAGCCAATGCATTTCTGGTATTTTGCATGACGGCAGCTTTAGCAAACCAGAACAGCACCCAAATGCCCTCAAGATAAGCTGCCCAGGAATCGCCACCTGCTGCTGCCCCTTTCCCTGCCCTTAGAGCTTCTGGGCGGCACCTCTGTATTCCTGAGCACACCCGGCCATTTACACACGTCCCCCTGGAAGCCACCCCCTATCTTGTCCTGCTGACCCCACCCCACCCTTCCTAGAGGAGTCTCTCTGACCCCCTCTGACTGTGAGAGGGCAGCTCTCTTCCCACGGCTGCGCTGGCACTGGTTGTGGTACAGATCACACCGTGTTGTGAATCCCCATCACATCTCCGAGGCCATCGCTGACCTGTAGGCTTCATGAAGTCCAGCATCAGGGGGTTGTTGGGGGCAGAAGGGCAGAGGGAGAAGTGTGTTTGTGTTTATGTTGTAGGCATGTGGGTATGTGAGTGTGTGGGTGTGTGGTTGTGCGAATGTGTGAGTGTGAGGGTGTGTGGGCATGTGTGTGTGAACATGTGGGTGTGCAAGCATATGAGTGTGTAGGCATGTGGGTGTGAGTGTGGGTATGGAGCATGTGGGCATGTGAGTGAATGTGTGTGTTTGTGGACATGTGTGTGTGAGGATGTGGGTGTGTGGATGTGTAGGCCTGTGTGGATGTGTGAGCATGTGGATGTGTATGAGTGAATGAATGTGTGTGTGTCTGTGTGAGTGAGTGTGTGAGAGTGGGCACGTGGGTGTGTGAATATTGAAGTGTGTGAGTGTGTGGGTTTATGGGCATGTGGGTGTGAGCATGAGGCCATACGTTTATTCCTTTTCATTGGTGCATAATATTCCCCAGTATGGATGGTTACCATGGAGTGTTTAAAGAAGATTGTTAGCTACAGGTTCAGTTTCTTTAATAGACACAGAACTATTCAGGTTCTCTATTTCTTCATGAGTTGAGTTTTTGCAGTTTGTCTTTCAAGGAATTTGTCCATCTCGCCTAAGTTGCCAAATTTATTGGCATAAAGTTGTCCATAATGTTCTCTTATTACACTTACAAACAATACATGTAGATTTTTTAATGGGGTGAAAGTCACATAGCATACCACTACCCATTTAAGGGGTACAATGTAGTGGTATTTAGTGTGTTCACACTGCTGTGCAGCCACCAACTCTCTCTGGTTTAAAACTTTTCATCACCCCATAAAAAACCCTGTACCCATCGAAGTACACTCCCACACCCCCTCCCCATTCCCTGGTAACTTTGTATCTGCTTTCTGCTTCTATGGATTTGCCTATTATGATGTACCATATTAAAGGAAACATACAATAAGTGACTTTTGTGTTGGGGTTCTTTTGTTTAACATGATGTGTCAGTACTTCATTCTCTCACTCCTTTTCATGGCTAAGCGATATTCCATTCTATGCGTGCACAACAATTTGTTTATCTATCACCTGTTGACAGACGTTTGGGTTGTTTCCATCTTTTGGCTGTGATGAATTATGATGCTATAAACATTCATGTATGGGTTTTGTTTTCATTTGGACACATGTTTTAATTTTTCTTGGGTTCATATCTAGAGTGGAATTGCTGGGTTACATAGTGATTCTATGTTTAACTTTTTGAGAAGCTGCCAAATCGTTTTCTACAGCTGTTAGACACCCTTTTACACTCCCACAAGCAATGTAGGAGGGCTCCTATTTCACCACATGCCACCAACACTTGTTATTTTCTGTTTTTTGTTTTTTGTTTTGTCTTTTAATTTATTAAAGCCTCCCTAGTGGGTTGAAAGAGGTATCTTCCTGTGATTTTGATTTATGTTTCTTTAATTTTCATGTACTTATTGGCCACTTGCATATTTTATTTGAAGAATGAAACCTGTTTTTAATCGTTTTTTTCAATCTTTTTATTGTTGAGTTATAAAAGTTCTTTATATGTTCTATATATTCTTACTATACTTTAGACTATCTGTGTAATCTCTGGTGATGTCACCTCCCCATTATTGATACTTGTGAAGAGCCCCCCTTTTTTTTCTATTCATTGTGGCTAGAGATTTATAAATTCTATCGTCTTCTCAAGGAATGACTTTTGATATCACTGTTTTTTTTTCCTATTGTTTTTCTGTTTTCTACCTAATTGATTTCCACTATGATCTTTATTATTTCCTTTCTTCTTTGGGTTTAATTTGCTCTTTTACCTCCTAAGTTCTTAAGGTGAAAGCTCTGGTCATTGATTTGAAAACTTTCTTCTTCTCTAACGTAGGCATTTATTGTTATAAATTTCCCCATAAGCACTGCCTTGGTAGCATCCCACAAATTTCGATATGCTGTGTTTTAAGTTTTAGACAGTTCAAAATATTTTCTAACTTACCCTTTTCTTTATTCTTTGATCCATGGGCCATTTATAAGTGTGCTATTTAGTTTCCGAATATCGGGGATTTTCAAGAGGTCTTTCTGTTATTGGTTTCTAATTTAACTCCATTATGATGAAAGAATATACATTGTGTGACTTGAATTCTTTTAAACTTATTGAGACTTATTTTGTGGCCCAAGATATGGTCTATCCTGGTAAATGTTTTGCCTGCGCTTGGAAAGATTGGATATTCTTTTTTGGATAGACTGTTCTTTAGATGTTGAATAGGTTAAGCTGGTTGATTGTATCGTTCAAGTAATCTGTGTCCTTCCTGATTTATGTCTATGTGGTCTATAAATTAGTGAGAGAGGGATATTGAATCTCTCACTATAATGCTGAATTTGTCCTATTAAATGCCTCTCTTTATCTATGGCATTAATCTTTGCTCTGGAATATACTTTGATATTAAAATGGCTGCTGAAGCTTTCTTTTGATTAATGTTAGAAGGGTGTATCCTTTTCCTCCTCTTCACTTTTAACCTATTTTGTCTTTGTATTTAAATGTGTCTCTTGTAGGAAGCATGTAGTTGGGTCTCACATTTTTATTCAGTCTGCTAATCTCTCTTAATTGGTGCATTTAGACCATTTACATTTAATGTGATTATTGATACAGTTAGGTTTAAATCTGTCATCTTGCTATTTGTTTTCTATTTGTCTGTCTGTTCTTCATTTCCTTTTATGTCTATTTCTTCCTTCTTTTCAATTAATTTAATATTTTTAATCATTCCATATTATTTCTTTTGTTGGAGTATTAGCTGTAACTCTTGTTTTATAATTTATCATATTTAGTTTTGTATTTAAGCGTTTATAGTATATATCTCTAACTTTATCATAGTCTATATTCAAGTGATGTTATGCCATTTTGTATATATTATATTGTATATTTATTAAATATAGTATAGTATTATGTGTTATATTATATATTTCACTTCTCCTCTCCAAACTTTTCTATTATTCTATTAGTATCATGCATTTTACTTTTACATATAAGTGCCACAATACATTCTCCTTATTTTGTTTAAACAGTCTATCTCTTAAGATAATTTAAATAATAAAAAAGAAATCTTATGTATTTACCCATGTACCACTTCTGATGCTCTTTATTCCTTTTTTTAGAACCATGTTTTCATTTGGTGTCATTTTCCTTTTGCCTGAAAGACTTCTTTTAGTGATTTTTGTAGTTCGCGTCAGCTGGTGGTGAATTCTTTCAGCCTTTGTGTGTCTGAAAGAGGCTTTATTTCACTTTCATTTTGAAAGCTGTTTCTGCTGGACGTTGGCGCTGGATTTTTAACTCGCCTGTGAAGACCGGCTGGTGCTGCCCTGGGCCTGTGGGGTGCCCGTCCACCATGGGAACCCCGGCCTCAGGCTTGTGCCGCCAGGTGATCCCGGGAGGTGCTCCGGATCCCTCAGGGTGACTCGTGGTTTAAGGGTTTGGGGAATGCAGCCCTTCACCCTGGACGGCCTCCGGGGTGGAGTGTGGTGGGGAGATGCCCCCCAAGGCCTCTCAGCAGACCCCGCAAAGACATGTTTCCTGTGCCGTCAGTCCAGTCGAGGCAGAGTTTCTGCAGAGAAGGGCATGTACCTCCCCTGGCAGGGGCTTGGTGTGCCTGATGGCATTTCCCTGCTGAGCTGCAGGAAGCTGCGGAGCCCAGTGTAAGGGGGTCCTGGTGAGCCCTCTGCGTCCCAGCCTCCCCTCTGGCTTCATCATACTTTTCCCCACTGTGTTTCCTTTTCCCTGATTTTCTTACTTATTTCGTGCTGCCTTAGAAGTAAATGTCATATGTCATCAGCTCTCAGATGCACCTACTTTCATATTTGAGCAACAATGAAATTGTGAGTGGATTGGTTACGTTGCCACAATGATGCTGCATAACAAAAGCCCACCAATCCTCAGCGGCGCAAATGGCTGGTTGTGGGGTGGCTCTGCTGACCGAGGCCGAGCTCACTGCCCTGCCTGGGGCGCGGGAGGCTGCTCTCAGCGACCGAGGACGGCCTCGGCCGGGGTGGCGGGTGACTCGTGTCTGCCCCGGGCTCCCATCACCCTTCCAGCAGGCGAGCTGAGACGTGTCCTCCTGGTGATGGCAGAGGCACAGTCCGATTACACAAGGGCTTTCAAGCTCTGCCTGCATCTGGTTTGCAAACCGCATGGCCAAACCCTGAATGGAAGGGACCTCCCCGTCCCGTGGGAGAACCGCGAAGTCACAGAGGGGCCGGGAACGGGCTGGTGGCACCACCCGTCACCGTACAGCTGCGTCGGAGGAGGTCATCACCTGCACAGGTGAGGGCTGGCGGTCACGGAGCCCCCCTCGGGTCACTACTACAGATGCCGAGTCCAATGGCAGTTTAAAATGTTTTCAAATGATTACGGGAAACTCAGGATTAAAATGAAGAGTTGTTTATGTAGAAAGGTGGGAACTAGAGCAGCAAGTCATAGTTTCATCACGAAGAAGCACAGATCCGTGGTTGGAGGAATGTGTACAATTCCGTCTTTCAAAGAACAACCGAATTCTTTACAGAAGCCAAAAAAAGGAGATACCAACAAGCAACAAGAAAACAAAGCTGTTATGTTGTTTGTCTGAGATATAAGTAAGGGAAGGGGAGAGAAGTCGCCCAGATCCCTCAGAAGAGATGGAAGTAATTTCAAGGTAGGACTTTTTCATGTAAGAATATTTGTTGAGCCTTGGGTCAGAGTTTAGTTGGCAGTGTCCTCCTCCCTCCCTCCCCCTCCTTTTCCCCTGTCTCCTCCTTCCCTCCCTCCCTCCTTCCCTCCTTTCTTCTTCCATCCCTCCTCCTCCCTCCTCCCTCCCTCCCTCCCTCTCCCTCCCTCCTCCCTCCACCCTCCTCCACCCTCCCTCTCCCTCCTTCTCCCTCCCTCCTCCCTCCCTCTCCCTCCCTCCTCCCTCCTCCTCCCTCCCTCTCCCTCCTTCTCCCTCCCTCCTCCCTCCTCCTCCCTCCCTCCTCCTCCCTCCTCCCTCCCTCCCTCCCCTTGCAGTACCAAAAGGAAGGCTGCAGGGGTCAGTTCAGCGTCTCCAAGGAAGAGATGTCCAGAAGGGATTAGACAGGAAGAGATTTATTGGGGGAAATGCCTGAGAAAGATGAAGGAGGAGCAGCAGGGGGCGGAAGGGCCTAGGGGTGGCAGTGCAGTGTGACCCCGTGGAAGCAGAGGGGCGGGCAGGAGGACTGGGGGGCAGTGCCAGCTGGAGGTGGCTCTGAGAAGGCCTTGGTCAGGGCGATGAGGGTCCCCAGCAGAGGTGGCTGTGTGAGGAGAGCTGTCCCCTGCAGCAGTGGCCCCGCTGTGGGATGTCACATGAGGGGGCCAGCGGGGGGAGCGTGGCCTGGCATGGACGTTGTGTCCTCGTGAGGAGAACTGAGCAGTGTCCTCCATGGCCACCAACACCCCTATCCAGTGCAGACGCTGCTCACGACGTCCCCGGGACCCCACGATGGGAAGGAGGCTGTGGGTGCTGTGGGGGAGGGCGGGGGCAGGTCCCACAAGGCCAGGCCACTTAGCAGCTGACCGGCGATGCACGGCCACCTCCCAGGCTGTGTGTGGAGGAGCGGCCCTCGGGAGGGGGTCAGCGAGGACAGCCCACAGCCTGGGGCAGCCGGGGCTCAGCCAGGGGGAGGGGCAGCCCCCAGTTCTCTGCAGTTCCCTGGACTCTGCTGTTTTCCTGGATCTCTTTCCCATGAAAGGCCACAGGAGGTTAAATGCAGACGTCCCTCGGGGGCCTAAGGTTCAGGTCCTGCTGCCCAACCCCCCTGCCCCTGGCACCCCGTCCCTTGGATAAGGGGGTGTAGTGAGGGGGGGTCTATTACCCCAGGCAGGTGGTTCCACATGGACGGGACCAGGAGAGGGTGTGGGGTGCCCGGGAGAAGGTGCTGTCCTAGGCCTGCACTTGGGCCTGGAACAGCCTGGGGAGGTGGGAAGGCACTTGCTTTCCCGAATCACAGAGGAGACAGACTGTGAGCATCTTTTCTGGGGATGGAAACTCTTGGAAGGCGGCTAAATGGCAATAGCTGTGAGCTCAGCAGCTCTGCTGAGGGGCCTGGAGCCCGGCTGGCCCTGGGGCGTGTGCCTGGTCAGCAGCAGGATGCCCGGGCCAGGGAGGGGCCACAGCAGGCCAGGCGGGGGCACGCGGGCCGGCAGAGGAGAGACACGCAGGAGGCCGGGCGGCAGCAGCTGTGCTGGCAGGAGGAGGCGGGGACACAGCAGGAGGAGGTGGGCACGCAGCAGGCGGGCTTGCACACGGGGCGGCAGAGGAGGGACACGCAGGAGGAGGGCCTGCAGCAGACGGGCTTGCAGCAGATGGGCACACAGCAGGACGTGCAGGGGGATGATGTGCAGCAAGCAGGCTGGCAGCTAGACTGCTGGCAGCAGGAAGTGTCCTGGCAGGGGGAAACCCCACAACAGGTGGGCACAGAGCAGACGGGCTTGCAGCAGATAGGCACACAGCAGGACGTGCAGGGAGAGGACGTGCAGCAAGCAGGCTGGCAGCTAGACTGCTGGCCACAGGAGGGCTCACAGGAGCTGGTGCAGACAGATTGGCAGGGGCTGGGCCCACAGCTCACTGGGGTGCAGATGAGGGTCAGGCAGGGGGCGGGGGTGCAACAGGTGGGGACGCAGCAGGTGGAGTTACAGCAGGTGGGGGCGCAGCAGGTGGAGTTACAGCAGGTGGCGGTGCAGCAGGAGGGCTCGCAGCAGCTCTCGGGGCAGTCGTCCACCTGCCAGGAGGGGTCCGAGCAGGAGTCGCAGGAGCCGGGCAGGCAGATCCGGCGGCCGTAGCTCACGTCGCTGGAGCAGACGGACATGGTGGACGCAGCCATGGCGGGGGAGGGGCAGGAGGTGAGCTGGGAGGAGGGGGTGAGTGTGTGAGTGTGTGTGTGTGAGGGGCTCCAGCTCTCGGGGCTTTTATCCCCCTCCCGGCTTGTTTGTCCACCAGGAGAGTCCCCAAGCCGCCCCTTCCTTGTTGCTGTTGGAACTGGTTCTGCAGAGCCCTCATTAGTGCTGGTTTATTTTCTTTACTAAGTTTTACACTCATAACCCTGTGGGTGTGTTGTGGGACTCTGTTCTCTCTGTTTATTTGTTCCCCCAAAACTTGGGGAGAATATTTGAGCCAAGATTCTGCTGAATTGAGGTTTTGGAAGTGAACATCCCAAAGTGATGTAGCCTGGTTCCATCTGCCTTTTACTTGAACTGCTTAAACATTTGTATTACTTTTAAGCATTTTAACACTGAATACACACTTAGCAATACACACCTGGCACGACCTGCACATCTAGTAAACAGAACCGGTAAAGGGGAGTAGAGGATAAGCCGGGAGCTGAGCTCAGGTGGGAGACCTGCGCGCCCAGGTGCCGGGGGAGGCGTGAGATCAGCCCGAGGAAAGGTGCCCGAGCGGTGTCCGTTCCCCAGGCTGTGCCGCAAGGAGCCGCCCCGGAGACCGCCCGGCCGCGCTCTGCTCCGATACTCCTGGGGACGGCACGTCGGGTGAGGGCCGGAAGGTCGGCTCAGACGTGGGAACCGGCTCGTGGTCGAGGGGACCCTCAGGAGAGGCTCCTGCCGTGCCGTGGACTTGGGGACCAGGGAGGGGGTAGAGTTCAGAGTGGAAAGTCCTGAGGGCCGAGGAGAGGGGAGAACAGGGTCTTGGAGACCCCCTCACGGAGGTGCCTGGAGGCCTGGGCCCCGACCCCCCCAATAGGGGGGCCTCCGAATCGAGGTGCTTTTGCGAGGACTGCAGATTTGCACAAGGAGGTGGTCGGCCTGGGGGGCCCGAGCCTGTGGCTGTGACCCCCCCACGGAGCCGGCCCCCCGGGACCCTCCGGGTGAAGCCTTGTCGCGGTGGTCGGCCCTGAAGATCAATCACAGGGTTTGGGTCAGGAGTTGGTTGACCTGAGCTGCACCCCTTTAAGGAGATGCAATATCCTATGGATCAGCTCCCTTCTCTTTTTATTTGGGGGCCACTTCCCACATTTATTTACATTTTAAGACTAGCTTTATTCTCAGAATCATATTCATACACCCAATTTCCTTTTTGTTGGTTTCACTTAAATTTAAATGCGTGGTTTGTTAAACAGAGACTGTAAAAAAGTATTTACCATGTCTGTTACATGTTGCACAGGAACAGCTTTTTAAAGAAATTCATTGGCACCCCCCCAACTTTTTAAATTATAAATACAGGTATCAAAATAATCCTGAACATATTTTTGATACTACTAGTAGTCAGCACCCAGAATGCTTTAAAAAATTAACGCAGTTTGCAACAATAATCACTGTATTTGCTACTTTAAGCAATTTAAACTGGAGCTCTTTCACTAAGCAAGTGGATAAATCATGCCATTCATGTTTTTCCCTCTTGAAATTAGTTTTCAGACACACATATCCTTCCACAGCAATCTCATGCTTCTTGCCATGCTTTCATCTTGTAAACCTGAACTCTATTTTGAGTACTTCGGGTGTATGCTTAAATGACAGTGCCTGAAATCAGAGAAAAAAGGATTGTGCTGCATTTTTCCTCCTATTAAATACATTCTTACAAATGTCCGGGTCATGTTTACCAGCTGGAATTCTTTTACGTAATGTGTGGGAATTCTGCATTGTGATACTTAATCAAGACATTGGCATGGGTAGAAGACTGTTGATTTCGGACAAATTTGAGACCCACTAAAATCCACTGTTGTGTGTTTGTCCTTCTGGTGGTTGTGGAAGCTTCATATTTTCTTTGGACATCAATAGATGTCTTAGCTCTTGAAGCACAACTTGAATGCTGTGCGGGTTTTGCCACTTCGCTAGCGCTGGTAGGCTCCCTGCAGCCGCCGTCCCATTGGAACTGTTTATCCCGTTCAAATTGATTTTTGTGGCAAATCTAACAGATGGAGAAGCTCCTGGGTACTTAGGTCCACAGTCTACTTCCAGCCTGTATGTTCTGTTTTTGTAGTTTGTCCTTGGTGGCCCAGCAATCGCGCCTGTGCTCCGTGTAAGGGTCATGTCTCCCCCGTCTTCAAGGCCACAGGCAACAGAACCGTCACCTGCTCCTCTCTGTCCTCCCTGAGGTTCTTCCAACAAGAGAAGTTACGGGGCGTTTGACCCCTGCGGAGACTGTCATCCTCTCCTGCAGCCCGGCACAGCCTCCCCCCTCTTCCTAACTTCCTCTGATTCTTCTAGGACACACCCAGATGCCACTGTTCTTGTATTTCATTCTGTAATCTGGAGTTCCTCCATTTTCATTCTTTCCATGGCAAAAGATCAAGCTCACGTATGAAGGTGGGTTTTATGTCTTAAGATTCCTCATATGTCTGGGAAATGTGTCAGTTTTGTCCTCGCCCTTGTATGATCGTTTGACCAGGTACGGAACTCTGTTTTTAAACCATCGTTTCCTCGTCACCGTGCCGACAGGCCCGCACTTCCCCGTGGCGCCCTGCATTGCTGACGAGAGGCCGATGCCGGCCGTTTATTGTCTCTGTCTAGTGTTTCTCCTTTTGTTTCGAGGTGTGGCTCTTTTTTTTTTTTTTTTTAAATATGATTGGAACTCACTGGGCTTTTCAATGTGTGGGTTAATTTCAGGGAAATGTTTTTGTATTTTTTTAAATGATTTCATTTAAATGACACTCTTATTTGATATCAGATCTTCTGGAATACTGTTCATATCCATTAATTTTTCTCTCAGTTTCCTTGAAGGTTATGCCTTGTTCTCTTTTCCGGGAGATTTTATTGATTTTATCTTTCAAACCACAGTTTTATCTTAGCCATTTCTATTCTATTTGGCCTCTAATTTATTTAGTTATTTCCACAATCATGTTTTTAATTTTCAAACATTACTATCTGATTATTTCTTTTTCATAGCACCTTGATTTTATCTTGTGATATGAACAACAAACATTCTTCACTATTGCTGATGATGTCTGCTTGAATTTTTAAATTTTCCACCATTTCTCCAACAATCTGTTTCATTGGACATCAGATAAGGGCTGCTCGTCAGGGTTAGTTTGCTTAATTCTTGGGCTTTGGGCTCCTACTTCTTTCTGCTCCAATTTATATGCAAATCCATTCCCATCTGTTTCTCCTTCTTATGAATTTATACAGGATTCTGCTATGCCCCCCACCCACTTCTTGCTTCTATACTGTCTTGATGTCATTTTTCTTATAATTTTTAAAATATCCTTTCAATGGCAACTATTTAAGGGTATGAAAGAACCGTGCTCTTAACTCACTCTTCCGAACTGAACAATTTTGTGGTGCTTTAGGGGAATAAGAAGGTTAACAACATCTCTAGTACTACATAATTTTCATGGTGCTTTGCTTTTTAAACAGTCACGGTCTGACCTCTTTTCAAAGTCAGCCACTGTTTGAGGTCCCTTGAAGCCCATTTTCACAGATGCACAAATGCTGAGAAAAGCTAGGTTGTCTGGGGAGGAGGGCAGTTGCTGATGGTGAACTTGGGTCTCCTGGTGGCACATGGCTCAGTATCATCACGTCCCTAGCACCTGACCTCGCGGGGAACTGGGCCCTGGCAACGCTGGTGTTTGGGGTGACAGGGAGGGACAGGGGTCTGAGGTATTTCATGCTTCCTGGGAGAAGCCCTAGTGCACATATCACAATTTCCTCTGCTGCGGTCGCAGTTGACTCGTCTGGGGGGGGGGAGGTGGCGGCCGGTTGCCAAATCCTAGGCTCTCAGGATTGCTTGGAGGGTACCGGCAGCGGGGGCTCTTTCCCGGAGGCAAGGGCGAGGCGGGGGACTGGGCCCGGACCCCGGCGTAGGCGTGCAAAGTATGGAGGGCGGCGAGAAAGGAACAGGCGGGACACGGTTCTTTTAGGGTGAAGAAGCCAAGAGAGTTTATTAGGGGAGAATACAAGCTTATATCGGGCGTTTAGAGGGCGGGGTAGCTGTAGAGGTTAAAGGCTTGGATTGGTTCTGAGAGGGCGCGGAGGTTGATTGAAAAGGGGCGAGAGTTGCTCCGGTAACGGTGTCTGGCAACAATGTATGCGCACTGGTGGTGATGGGAGTTGCACTGGCAACGGGGAGTGTCCGGGCAAGATAAGGGGGTGGGGAAAAGGCGGTTCCCTCCGGCAAGCCTCCCCTAACAGTGGTATTTTGGGTGAGGAAATGGGGCCTGCCTCCGGCCTCACTTTCCCAGGCCCGGGGGGCTGCGGAGGGCGCTGTCGCCCGTGCCCACCACCCTCCCCAGGGGCTGATCAGGTCCCCCAGCCCAGGCCCGCCAAGTTGAAGCACGTAATCAGTATCCCGCACTCTGCCCCCGAATCCTGCTGCCTGCACGGCTGTCTCAGTCCCAGCCTCATCCCACGGGCACCAGGATGCTTCCTCATGTCCTTTATTTGAGGCTCTGCGTCCACGCCCTTCTCGTGGCTCCCTTCTCCTGGGCCTCTGGCCGGCCCGTGGCTGTCCCCACCTTTCACCTTGTCACTGCTTCAGCCACACCTGTTCCTGGGATCCAAGTCCAAGCCCAGCCCTCACTGGAGGGCACCGCTTTGGGCTCCTGGAATGTTTGACTGGGCACTGGCAGGGCAGGTTCCGCAGAAGAGCAAGTGATTAAAAAGAACAGACATAAATCTCTGGGTGTCCGAGAGAGAGCCGACAGCCATGCCACCTCCAGGGCATGCACGCCTCATCTTCCTTTACAAAATGTGCCCTTTCCATTTCATTTTACTTTCTTAACCCTCGGCAAGGACGCTGAGGCCTGTGAGCCCGGCGCAGCCCCTGCCACCTCACCTGGGTGCCCCGCTTGGGAGGGGGGCCAGGAGGCAGGTGTCCCCACAGTGGTGCGTGGTTCTGCTCGCGTGCAGTGGGGGGTGGTGGGGGGAGTGAGCGAGGGGAGGAGACCTCCAAGGAAGGGTTGCGCTGTCCCCGTATGTCTACCCGGCAACTGGGTTGCATCCTCCGGCGTCTGCTTGCACACGTCCATTCACTCGGGCAGGCAACGGGTTGGATCTGGGCGCTTGGCGGAGCACGGTGGCTCTCCAAGTCTGAGCTCCAGGATGGAGGGTGGTGGGCAGAAGCCAGGTGGGCATTCGGAAGGGGCTCTGGGATACATGGGGGTCCCACAGAGCAGGGTCTGTGTCAGTGACATGAGCCCCACCTTGGGGCCCAGGGTCTCCCACCAGTGCAGGTGCACTCCTCGGAGGTCTCTGTCCAGTGAGGATGGAAGGGGACATGGCCAGGGGACTCCAGGAACCTGTCCCAGGAAGCAGGGTTTGGAGCTCTCACGCAGCGGTTGTCTCCAGTGGATCAGAGTCCAGGAACATGGATTCAGGAGCCAGCCAGAGACCCCACCCCCAGCTCCAGGGGAGGTGCCCAGGGCCTCCTTGGTCAGTCAGGCCTGTTAATCTCACCTCATTTGTACCCCTGCCCATGGCCTGAGGAATGGGCCTGAGCCAGCCCAAGGCCGGTGGCTCCCGGACCAAGGCGTCCGCCCGCTGCCCTGCATGGAGGTCCTCTCCCAGCGTCATGGTGGCTGTAGGGGAGCCGGAGCAAAGGCCGGAGTGTCCAGGCTGCTGGACGGTCACTGCAGACCATGGGCTGGGCTCCCTGGGGGCAACCAGCTGGGCGAGGCCGCTGGGTAGGGGCAGAGCCAGTGCTGGGGGTGAGTGTGGCTCAGAGACCCCTGGCCTCAGGCAGGGTTCTCTTTGTCCCAAGACCCCTGCCTTGGCTCCAGAGGCGGCCTCCCCGAAAAGGTCTTGGGGGCTTGGCTGGGCAGCTTTCCCGGGGACACGGGCTGGGATGGAGGTCCTGGGGGGTCTGTGGAAGGCAGGCTTGTGGCATTCGGAATGGCCAGCACCATGGTGTCCACAGACAGACAGAAGGCCAGGGTGGACAGAGGTGGTTTTATTAGGCTCAGAGGTGGCATCACTGCCCAGGCAAGACAGACCTGCAGAGTGCGGAGCCGCACCTGGGCAGCCTGCGTCAGGGGCCTGTGAGCACCCCAGGTCCCCGAGGTCAGGGACTGGGCAAGGAGGAGATGTCTCTGGAGGGGGAAGGACCCTGGATGGAATCAGGAGTGGTTAGCAGGAAGACGTCTGGGCTGGAGCGGGACGCGGCAGGCTGGGAGGGGGCACGCGGTCTGGCAGAGGAGGGACACGCAGGAGGCAGGCATGGAGCAGACAGGCTTGCAGCAGACAGGGGACGCGAGAAGCACAATTACAGGCCCGGGAGATCAGGAAGATCGCCGCAAGGTTTGGACTGGCGGGAGGGAGAAATATCCACCTGCAGCTGAACCGGTTCAATGCAGGAAACCAGGGGATGGGGCCAGGGAGGCCCGGGGGAGGGGCCAGGGAAGCCCGGGGAGGGGCCAGGGAAGCCTGCTCCTGCAATTCCCAACACTGACAGATTGAATAAAGAAGAGGATAAACGGTCCTCTCGGTGGAAGCATTTGATAAAATCGAACAGCTATTTCTGATAAAGAGTCTTAGCAATTTTTAAGTACTTTTCCATCTTCTTCTGCAAAACCTTACTTTATGGTGGCATGCTGAGGACCTGATCAAAGCCACAAGCCAGGAAATTGAACCGAGGTAGGAATTTCTATTATTTCCGGCTGATGTGATTGTCCCCCCAGGAGACCCAGTCACCCGCCGCCGTGGTGGTCCCGGGGTCCCGTGTCTGTGCTCCCTGGGGCTGGGGTGACCAGCGGGGCAAAGCAGCCCCCTCCCCACAAGCTGGGAAAAAGAAGTCCATCGAAAGCTGCCGCCGAGACGTAAAATGCCTTAGAGGAATGTTGATGGAGAAAGGGTGGGATGTGGGTGATTCCTAAACTTCCCAAGGAACCCACACAAGTTCTCCGAGACGGGGTCAGGTCACCTGAGGCGTTCCTGGTGGGAGCACGGGGCTGAGACCCTCCGCCTCAGGTCAGTGGTTGGCAATGCAGGGCCAATCCGACCCGAAGGGGATATTTTCCAAATATGAATTGAAAATGATGAACTGCTAGAAAATATTTGCAACAAACATAATAGAGGAAGGGTTGCTATGAAAACAAAGAGTCCTTACGACCCAGACAGGATGAGATACAGAAGAATCGAATACAA
Source organism: Choloepus didactylus (assembly GCF_015220235.1). Lineage (NCBI taxonomy): Eukaryota > Metazoa > Chordata > Mammalia > Pilosa > Megalonychidae > Choloepus > Choloepus didactylus. The sequence goes on from NC_051307.1 coordinate 2,305,796, forward strand.
AATTCAAAGGAAAATTCAAATGGCCAATAAGCATATGAAAAGCTACTTGAGCTCCTTAATAATTGAAGTTTTGCAAATTGAAATGTAAATCTCCCACCGGTGAGGTCAGCCAAGATTTAAAATAGTGATAATACCCAGTGCTGCTGAGCTTGGGGCCTCACACTTAGAAATCCTCAGCAGATGCTTTTTTTGGTGTTGTGGCCAAATACACATAATATCAAATTTACCATTTTATCCATTTTAAAGGGTACAGTTCAGTGGCATTTAGAACATTCACAGTGTTCTGCAGCTATCACCACTATCTTGTGATGCCTTTTTATCATCCCGAAGAGAAACCATGTCTCACGGTCCGCCCCCCACCCCGTGTTGCAGTATATGTGGCTACTTCATTTCTGCTTGTGTCTAATGTTCCATCGCATGGCTGTACCGCCCTGTGTTCATCCGTTCATCAGTGGATGGGTTTAGGAGTTGTTTCCAGTGTGAATAGAGCTGCAGGAATGTTCCTGTACATGTTTTTGTTTGAACACCTGTTTTCAGTTCTTTTGGGTCTATACCTAAGGGTAGAATGGCTGGGACAAATGGTGAGTCTGTGTTTACCACTTTGAAGAACATCAAGCTATTTTCCACAGCAGCTGCACCGTTTTTATATCAGCATATCCCTGTTTTACATTTAAAGCAGTAACGAAGGAGCTAATTTCTCCACTTCCTTGCCAACACTTGTTATTTTGCATTTCATAAAAATATTTGCTATAGCCATCCTAGTGGGTGCAAAGTGCTACTCATTGTTGTTTTGATTTGCATTTCCCTAATGACCAATGATGTTGAGCATCTTTTCATGCACTTTGTTGGCTATTTATGTAACTTCTTTGGAGAAATGTCTACTTGAGGTATTTGCCCATATTTTAATTTGATTGCTTGTATTTTTGTAGTTCATTTGTAAGAGTTATTTTTATATTCTGGATACTACAACCTCTCAGACATATGACTTGCAAATATGTTCTCCCATTATATGAATTACCTTTTTGTTTTCTTGATAGTATCCTTTGATGCACAAATGTTTTTAATTTTAATGAAGTCCAATTTATGTTAATTTTCTTTTGTTGCTTGTGATTATGTTGTCATATCTAAAAAACTGTTGTCAAAATCTAATAAGGTCATGAAGATTTACCTCGGTTTTCTTCTAAGAGTTTTATAGTTTTAGCTCTTACATTTAGTTCTTTGATCTGTTTTGAGTTTTTTTTGCATATGGTGTGAGGTAAGAATCCAACTTCATCCTTTTGCATATGGATATCCAGTTGTCCTAGCACTTTTTTCACAGAGACTATTATTTACTCATTTAATGGTCTTGGCCCTTTTGTCAAAAATCAGTTGACCATCGACACATGGGTTTATTTCTAGACTCTCAATCCTATTCCACTGAGCTATATGTCTATCCTTATGACAGCCCCACACTGTTTTAATTAATATTGCTTTGTCATGTGTTGAAAATATGAAGTGTGAGGCCTACAACTTTGTTCTTCTTTTTTCGAGATTGTTTTGGCTATTCAAGGTCCTTTGCAATTCCATATGAATTTTAGGATCAATATGTCCATTTCTGCAAAAAAGGCCTTTGGGATTTTGATAGGGATTGCATTGATTCTGTAGATGGCTTTAGGGAATATTGCCATCTTGGAATATTAAGACTTCCAATTCATGAGCATGGTATGTCTTTCCATTTATTTAGGTCTTCTTTAATTTATTTCAGCAAAGTTTTGTAATTTTTGGTGTACAAGCATTTCACCTCCTTGGTTAAATTTATTCCTAGGTATTTTATTCTTTTCTTTGTTATTGTAAATGGAAATGTCTTAAGTTCCTTTTCAGATTTTTCATTACTACTCTGTAGAAATACAACTGATTTTTGTGTGTTGATCTGGAATTTCGCTATATATATGTTATCTGCAAATAGAGATAGTTTTACATCTTGCTTTCCAATTTGGATGCATCTTATTTCTTTTTTCTTGCTTATTCTCTGTCTAAACTTCCAGTACAGTGTGGATAGTAGTGGTGGAAGAAGGCACTCTTGTCTTATTCCCGGCCTTAGGGTGAAAGTGGGCAGTCTTCCAGTATCAAGTGTGATGTCAGCTGTGGGTTTTTCATAGATACCCTTTATCTTGTTGAGGAAGTTCCCTTCTATTCCTAATTTGTTGATTGTTTTTATCATGAAAGAGTGTTGGATTTTGTCAAATGTTTTTAATGTTTTTTTGAGATAATTGTGTGGTTTTCTGTCACTCCTATTAATGTGTTGCGTTATGTTGATTGTTTTTTACGTGTTGAATTACCCTTGCATTCCTTGGATAAATCCCACTTATTCATATTGTACAATCCTTTCAATATGCAGCAGGATTCAGTTTTCTAGGTTTTTTGTTGAGGCGATTTGCATCTATATTCATAAGGGATGTTGTTCTGCAATTTTTTTTTCCTTGATGTATTTGTCTGGCTTTGGTATCAGGCTAAAACTGGCCTCATGGAACGAGTTAGGAAGTGTTTCCTCCTCTTCTGTATTTTAGAAGAGTTTGAGAAGGATTGATGGCCATTCTTATTTCAATGTTGGGTAGAATTCAGCTGCAAAACAATATGGTTCTGGGTTATTCTTTGTTGGGAGATTTTTGATTACTGACTGAATCTCTTTTCTTACTAAGATCCATTCAGATTTTCAATTTCTTCTTGGGTTAACTTTACTTGTTTGGGTTTTTCTGGGAGTTTGTCTATTTCATCTAAGTTATCTAACTTGGCATAATTGCCCATGGTCTTCTCTTGTGATCCTTTTTATTTCTTTAAAGGCAGTAGTAATGTTTCCACTTCCATTTGAGAATTTAGTAATTTGTCTTCACTCTTTTTTTTTTTTCTTAGTCTAGTTAGGGGTTTGTCAGTTTTGTTGAACTTTTCAAATAACCAAATTTAGGTTTCTTTGAGCATCTCCATTGTTTTTCTATTCTCTAATCTCTGCTCTAATCTAATATCTTTCCTGCTGCTAGCTTTGGGTTTAGTTTGCTCTTTTTTTTTTTATAGTACTTTAACTTATAATTTAGGTTATTGATTTGAGATCTTTCTCTTTTTTTAATGTAGAGAATTATAGCTATACATTTCCTTTTGCACACTGATTTGCTGCATCTTTCACAGTTTTTGAATGTTGTGTTTTGTTTTCATTCATTTTAAAGTATTTTCGAAAATCCTATGTGATTTTTTTTTTCTTTGAACCATTCATTGTTTGAGTAAATTGTTTAATTTCCATGTATTTATGGATTTTTCCAGTGTTCCTTCTGTTACTGATTTCTGGTTTCCTTCCATTTTTGTTGAAAGAAGATATTTTGTATGATTTCAATCTTTTAAAATTTACTGAGACTTGCTTTGTGGCCTACTATATGGGCTACTTTGGAGAATGTTCCATGTGTACTTGAGAAGACTGTGTGTTCTGCTGTTGTTGGGTGGCATATGTTGTGTATATTTGTCGAGTCTCTTTGGTTTATAGGTTGTTCAAGACCTCTATTTATGGATTGAACTTTGTCTAGTTTTTCTATCCATTAAAGAAAGTGAGGTATTGAACTGTCCGTCTGTTTTTGTAGAACATCTATTTCTCCCTGCAATTCTGTCCATTTTTGCTTAATGTATTTTGAGGCTCTGTAGTTAGATTCATATATGTTTATAATCGTAATATCTTCTTGGTAGATTGATCATTTTATCAATGAATAATGTCTTTGTTTCTTATTAACAATTTTTTACTTAAAGACTATTTTATCTGTTTTGATAAAGCCATTTTAGCTCTCTTTTGCTTACTATTTTCATAAAATATCTTTTTCCATTCTTTCATTTTCAACCTCTTTGTGTCTTTGGATATAAAGTGAGTCTCTAGACAGTATACAGTTGGATCGTGTTTTGTCTTTAATCCATATTGCCAATCTATGTATTTTAATTGGAGAGTTTAACTTATTTACATTTAAAAGTAATTACTGATAAGGAAGGACTTCTGACAATTTGCTGTTTGTTTTCTATACATCTTATAGCTTTTTCTGATCCTCAATTCAGCCATTACTGCCTTCTGTTTTGTGTAATTATTTTTTGGTGGGGTGTGGGTGGGGGGTGGTGGTAATATACCATTTGGACTCTCTTCACATTTCCTTTTCTGCATATTTTTAAGTAAATTTCTTAGTGGTTACCATGAGGATGCATTTACTCTCTTAAATTTATAACAACCTAGTTTGAATTAATGCCAATTTGCTTCAATAGTATAAAAAACCTCTGCTTCTCTACAGCTTTATCTCTCACTCTATTTGTTGTTATTGTCACAAATTGTATCTTTATGCATCATGTTCCCATTCACATGGATTTATAATCACAGTTTTATGCATTTGTCTTTAAAATCATGTAGAAAACAAAAAAGGAGTTACAAACTAAAAGTACAATAATACTGATTTTATATTTAACTATGTAGTTACCTCTGCTGGTTTTCTTCAGTTTTTCACATGGCTCCAAGTTACTACCTGGTGTCCTTTCATTTCCTCCTGGGGCCTCCCTATAGCATACTCTGTATGGCAGGTCTACTAGTGACAAGCTCCCTAAACTTTTGTATGTCTGGAAATATCTGCTTTTTAAAGGATAGTTTTGCTGGATATAGAATTCTTGGTTGACTGTTTTATTTTTTAAAGCACTTTAAATGTCATCCTACTGCCTTTTGGGCTTCATTGTTTCTTATGAGAAACCTGCTGCTAATCTATTGAGGAGCCCTGGTATGTGAAGAGTCACTTCTCTTGCTGCTTTCAAGATTCTCCCTCTCTTTCAGCAGTTTGGTTATGCTGTGTCCCGGTGTGGCTCTCTTTGCATTTTTCCTGCTTGGGGTTCATTGGGCGTCTTGGATGTGAGGTTCACGTCTTTCACCAAATTTGAAAAGTTTTCAGCCATTCTCTCTTCAAATATCCTTTATACCCCTTCCCCTCCCTTCTCCTCTGAGACACCCATTGTGCATGTGTGCTGTGCTTGGTGGTGACTTGCAGTCTCAGGTCTGTTCGTGTCTCTTCGTTCTTTTCTTTATTTCATTTTTTCCTCAGACTGGAAAATTTCGCCCGGTCTGTCTTCAAGTTCATTGAATCTTTCTTTGGCCTGCTCAAATATGCTATTGAGCCCATCTAGTGAATTTTTATTTGCAGTTATTGAACTTTTCATCTCCACAATTTCTACTTGCTTCCTCTATATTATTTCTATCCCTTTATTGATGTTGTTTATTTAGTGGGACATAATTACCCTAGTTTCCTTTAGCTCTTTGAGCATATTTAAGACAATTGATTAAAGTCTTTGTCATTTAGGTTCAAGATCTGAGCCTCTTCAGGGACGGTTTCTATTTTTTTTTCTCTTAATGGGCCATACTTCCTCATTTCTTTGCATGCATGTAATTTTATATTGAAAATTGGACTTTTAAAACAGTATGTTGTGATAATTCTTGAATGGAGATTCTTCCCCTTCCCCAGGGTTTGTTGTTGCTGCTTATTATGGGTTGTAGTTCCTTGTTTAGTGGATCTTTCTAAACTATTTTACAAAGACTGTATTCTTTGTTGTGTATGGTCACTGAAGTCTTTGTTACTTTGGCTTAGTGGTCAGCTAGTGACTTGACAGAGATTTCCTTAAACATCTGCAGCCCCACCCAAAAAATCTCCATCTTTGCAGGTAGAGTGGGGCTCTTCTGTGTGGGCCCCAGGTGTTGTCCTTGTGGATTTGACATTGAAAAAATCTTCTGAAATATCACAGGACCAGGGGGTGGCGGACAGCCAAACCCACAGCATGAAGGGGGCAGGAGTTTTCCAGGTGTCATGGGGAAGAAGCCCCCAGAGTTCTCCAAAATCTGGAGATGTAAAGAAGATTTGAGGGACCAACCCCCCAGAGGCCTGGATCAGGCCTCACTCCTGCCCCTTTCTCCAAATCCAGGTGTGCCCAAGTCAGCACAGAAAGCCAATGAGAAGCAGAGGTGATTTTATTCATGCTCAGGACAAGCAAAACTGACCTGAAGTTGTGAACTGACCAGATGGACAGATGGGGGAGATAGATGGAGGAAATGCAGCCAGAAGGTTTGCAGCAGACAGACAACAGTTCTGCTGGCAGGGAAGGATGTGCAGCAAGCAGGCTGGCAGTTCACTGGAACACAGACAAGGGTCAGGCAGGGGGCTGGGATGCAGAAGGTGGACTGGCAGCAGGTGGGGGCACAGCAGGTAGACTGGCAGCAGGTAGGGATGCAGCAGGTAGACTTGCAGCAGGTCGGGGTGTAATAGGAGGACTGGCAGCAGGTGGAGACAAAGCAGGTGGGAGAGCAGCAGGTGGGGATACAGCAGGTGGAGGTCTGTGCCAGGTCTGAAGCACACACAGACCAGCTGGGGAACCTGTGCCTATTAGATTCACCAAGCAAGTCATCAGCATGAACCAGGCGGGAGGAGGAGAGAGAAGCTGGTGCTGGAACCAGAAGCCTGGGTCAGGGTGAACTGAGCAGCAGGGAGGGTCTGGAATAAACTGACCATGGGCCTGACTGAGAGCGGTCAGGGAAGAGCCGGGCAGATCACAAGTCACCTGCCTACAGAGGTAGTGGGAGCCCGGCTGGCCCTGGGGGTGGAGGGACACATGCCTGGTCAGCAGCAGGACGTCCGGGCCAGGGAGGGGCCACAGCAGGCCAGGTGGGGACATGCAGACCGGCAGAGGAGGGACACGTAGGAGGCCGGGCGGCAGCAGCTGTGCTGGCAGGAGGAGGTGGGGGCACAGCTGGAGGAGGTGGGGACACAGCAGGCAGGCTTGCACACGGGGCGGCAGAGGAGGGACACACAGGAGGAGGGTGTGCAGCACACAGGCTTGCAGCAGATGGGCACACAGCAGGACGTGCAGGGGGAGGACGTGCAGCAAGCAGGCTGGCAGCTAGACTGTTGGCAGCAGGAAGTGTCCTGGCAGGGGGAAACCCCACAGCAGATGGGCACAGAGCAGACGGGCTTGCAGCAGACAGGCACACAGCAGGATGTGCAGGGGGATGATGTGCAGCAAGCAGGCTGGCAGCTAGACTGCTGGCTGCAGGGCTCACAGGAGCTGGTGCAGACTGATCGGCAGGGGCTTGGCCCACAGCTCACTGGGGTGCAGATGAGGGTCAGGCAGGGGGCTGGGGTGCAACAGGTGGGGGCGCAGCAGGTGGGGACAGAGCAGGTGGGGACACAGCAGGTGGGGGCACAGCAGGGGGGCTCGCAGCAGCTCTCTTGGCAGTCATCTACCCGCCAGGAGGGGTCAGTGCAGGTGCTGGGCAGGCAGACCCGGCTGCCACAGCTCCCGTTGCTGGAGCAGACGGACACAGTGGACGCAGCAATAACACAGGTCCTGGAGCAGCAGGTGTCAGCCATGGTGGGGTTTGGGGGCTGGGGGTGGGGAGCTGAGAGGAGTGTGTGAGTGTGTGTGTGAGTGTGTGTGTGAGGTGCTCTGGTCCCCGAGGCTTTTATACCCCTCCCTGGTGTGTTTTGCTAGTGGAGGCGCCACGGGCCTTCCCTTTCCTTGTTCCTGCCCGGAGCGTGCTCAGAGCACCCTGATTTGTTTGGGGCTGTGAGGTGTGCCTGCCGCAGGCCTGGGGCTCTCTGGGCGTGGCCGGGTGCCCGTTGGTTGCACCTTGCAAGCAAACTCTGGGGCCCTGGGGTCTGTCGGCCGAGCTGTGGGCTGGGTGGGTCCTGGGTTGGATGCATCTGGATCGTCTCGGCCTCTCGATGTCTCTTCGGTTGTTTATCTTTGGGGAGAGTCTTGGTTTGGGGGTGCTAGCACCAGCACATGACCCGGACGCTTTAACTGCGTCTCGCTGGCTGCTCCCTCTCCAAGCGGGCAGAGCGCCCACTGCTCCTCCCGACGCCGCTTCCCTCCTGGGACGGGGTCCCCAGCTCCCCTCTGCCCCTCCCGTCGCTAACATGCAGGCCCTGCTGCTCCCTGCGGTTTCCACTTCAGTTACTGTAGCTGGTTTCCTGTGCGGAGCAAGAGGCCGTGGCACACAGTTTCTCCTCCCCCCTCCCCAGGCACTGAGACCCCAATGTTTGGATAAACTGGGATTCAGAATTGTATTATTTCCACCGAGTGGACATGGTTCACAGCCTGCTTTCTGTGGTGGAGCCATATTTAATTAACTTCCTCGTGCACTTCTTGTTTTTGTTTATCTTTCTGTCTTGGCGTTCACAACCACTTCTTTTGTTTGTTTGCTTGTTTGTCTGTGTGCCTGTCACTAAATCATCCCCAAGCTCTCCGACTAATTGGTCCCCAAGCTCCACTCCAGAGGGTCAAGTGTATTAGTTATCTGTTGGCTTCATTTATTTTTGGAAACCTCTCAAGGGCCCTCTTTCCTGAGCCATCTGTGTGGTCCTCCCCTTGCACTGGTGGCAGTTGTCTTCCTGGCTCTCCCTTCCCTACCATCTTTGAATTTTTCTTCATCTTTTGCCTCGTTTCCTGAATGTTTTTTCTTCTTTCTGGGCTTATACCCTTATTTTGGTGGAGCACATCCTCCAGTAGCTTTCTGAGAATGGGTACCTGAAAGATAAATTTTTGAGACGTAGTATGACTAAAAACACCTCATTTTGCTCTTTTACTTTAGCAACAGTTTAGCTGTGTGTAGTCTTCTGGGTTGGAAAGATTTTCCCTGAGTATTTTGTGGAAGGTGCAGAACATTTCCAGAATCCTGACCTTTCCCCTGGGCTGCTCCTCAGTCCTCCCTTCTCCTCTGAGAAGAGGCACCTCTGCTGCCTTCTCTCCCCTGTGCTGTGTCCTCTTTTCCTTCTGGCTCCTCATGGTCAGCACGCTATCCCTGGGGAGCACCAGAGTGAGAGAAACGGCGTCAGTGGTCCATCCTTTTTATCACCCTGTCACAGACCAGCGTGTGACTCTCCCCCAGCTCGGCTCTCTCTACCGTGCTCCCTCCTAATGATGGCAACGTGGGTGGTTTCCAGCTTTGGGATAATGTTAAACATGTGGCTGTAACCCCCTTGTGCATTTTGGAGCGTGGCTGTATTTACTCATTTCTCTTCAGTGCACACCCCAAAATGGAATCGCTGCATCATGTGATGGGGGCGTGTTTAGTTTAGTGGTTTCTCTGAAAATTTACATTCCCACTGGTCATTTCAGTGAATTCCAGGTGCACTATATCCTTGACAGCATGTGATATTGTCAATCTGTCTTTTGAAACTTTATCCACCATTGTATTAATTTGCAATCCTGGATACCCCCAATTTGCAAAGACCGGTCAAAGCAAATCAATAACCATTTGGATATTGTTTTTAGTAAGGTGTAATTTGCTAATTTCTTTTACAAATAGGTTTATTTTTATTTCTCATTAACTTGTAGATATTATATATTCTGGATATGAGTCTTTTCTTGGACATATGCAATTGTGTGCTGATAAATGTTGAAAAGTAAACAAAAACTCTGGGATTTGAAGCATCTGCTGGTTTCCATGTGTAACTATTCTCCCACAAGAGCAGAATTTAAGCTGTGAAGCCTGGGAAGGGAGTGCCCGATCAGTTCTCCCTGCGGGGCCAGCAGCTCCAGCACTCCAGGGCACGTGTATATCACGAGGAACCCGTCCGAGTCTGGGGCTTGGCTTGTCCTTCTCTCAATGGTGACATTAAAAAAAAATCAATGTTATTAAGGTGTGATTTACAGGTATCAGTGAAGGTAATCCAGGCCAGTTACAGAAACCAGCAGGAACCAAAATCTTGGCCCCTGAAGCCTGTAAAGCCTTGTCTGCTCTGGGTGTCCCCGTCCAGGGCAGGGGCCGTCCTCTGCTCGTGGACCCCCTTCCGGCACACCCGGGCTCCAGGGACCCAGCAGCAGGGAGAGAGCAGGCGGCCGCACGCGGCCCTCACATGCCGTGGGTGGGGGTGGCAGACCTCACTCCGTGCTCCTTCGGTTGTCGGGGACGCGTCCTGTGGCCCTGGCTGCGCGTGGTACCATCACCCGGGCGCCTCCACCGTGGCACCTCGCAGTTTCCGCTCCCAGAATGGCTCGGCCACAACCTTGTCTGTGGAGTAGTGTTTTGTTCACAATTCTTCTGTCTCGCTGCATTCAATTGTTCAGTATTTTCTTTACGATTCCTGCTCTTGGAATTCGTATAAGAATCCTTCATTTCGCCAAGAGCATTACGACGCCTGTGGAGAAGGGAGGAGGGGGAGTGTGGACGAAGGTGTCATTGTCCCTGGTGATGGGGTAAATTCAGGCCACCGTCAGACTCTGCGAAGGGGCAGACAACGGCTCCACACCGGCCTTGCCCCACCTGCCATGTGGGTGCAACTCCTGCACCTGCTTCTTGTCTCGGCCAGGTGTGTGTGGAGACCACCTGGGCATCTCCCCCACACACGCTGCCCCCAGATGCCACCCAGCAGGAACACCGCAGAACCCCACGAGGGCTCCCACGGACGGTCAGGTCCGGGACACTCGGGGTCCCCGCTCCAGGGGAGGAGCCAGTTCTGACTCACAGGGTGGAGGGCTCAGGCTTCTCCGAGGGAGGCGCCTCCTCTGTGTCTGTGAAGAAGGGCCCCCTTGGGCACCATGTGGACAGGACAGTGGGCCTTTCTGTCACCTCCCACGTGCAGGAGTTGGGGGCATTTGGGGAGCTGCCCAGGGTCCCCCACGATGGGGGTTGTCAGATGGGAGTCTTTGATTGTAAACAACAAAAATGAATTCCAGCAAAATTCATCAGAAGAGGAGTTTATTGTTAGGGCATAGCGCGGCTCACCAAGTCGAGGGGAAAACCAGAGGAAGCGAGGCAGGCCTGGGCACGGGGGCCGGGGCACAGCCGGGTCCAGCGGCAGAAGCTACGTGGGGGCCTGAGAGGTGCAGGGGGGAAGCCGGGGCTGATCGTTTCCCTCCCTTGCGTCATTGCACACAGGGTCCAAGGCCTGGGCGGGCCCCACTGGCTCTGCTGGGGTCACTGCCCACCCTGAGGCTGGGAGGGCAGGGCACGTCAATTAGGGGAAAGTCAGGACTCAGATAAATGGGTGAGGGGTCCAGAGAAGCAGGAGTGCACAGTGGGTGGCCAGGTGAGCCCCAGTGCTGCTGCAGGGGCACGGGGAGGGGTGGGACAGGTGTCTGGGCAGTTGGTGCAGAATCTAGATGGGCAGCGAGAACTCAAGTGTTAGGGGAGCTCGGGAAGATGGTCAGCAGCTGGACTTCTTGGCTGAGGCAGGGCCGCAGCAGGCCAGGCGGGGGCACGCGGGCCGGCAGAGGAGGGACACGCAGGAGGCCGGGCGGCAGCAGCTGGGCTGGCAGGAGGAGGTGGGGGCACAGCAGGAGGAGGGGGGCACGCAGCAGGCAGGCTTGCACACGGGGCGGCAGAGGAGGGACACGCAGGAGGAGGGTCTGCAGCAGACGGGCTTGCAGCAGACGGGCACACAGCAGGATGTGCAGGGGGAGGATGTGCAGCAAGCAGGCTGGCAGCTAGACTGCTGGCAGCAGGAAGTGTCCTGGCAGGAGGAATCCCCACAGCAGGTGGGCACAGAGCAGATAGGCTTGCAGCAGACGGGCACACAGCAGGACGTGCAGGGGGAGGATGTGCAGCAAGCAGGCTGGCAGCTAGATTGCTGGCAGCAGGAAGTGTCCTGGCAGGGGGAGACCCCACAGCAGATGGGCACAGAGCAGACAGGCTTGCAGCAGACGGGCACACAGCAGGATGTGCAGGAGGAGGATGTGCAGCAAGCAGGCTGGCAGCTAGACTGCTGGCAGTGAGACTCACAAGAGCTGGTGCAGACTGATTGGCAGGGGCTGGGCCCACAGCTCACTGGGGTGCAGATGAGGGTCAGGCAGGGGGCTGGGGCACAGCAGGTGGGGGCACAGCAGGTAGGAGCACAGCGGGATGGGGCGCAGCAGCTGGGTGTGCAGCAAGTGGGGACACAGCAGGAGGAGTTACAGCAGGTGCGGGCACAGCAGCTGGGGGCACAGCAGGGGGGCTCACAGCAGCTCTCTGGGCAGTCGTCCACCTGCCAGGAGGGGTCCAGGCAGGAGTCGCAGGAACCGGGCAGGCAGACCCGGCTGCTGTAGCTCACGTCGCTGGAGCAGACAGACATGGTGGTGGAGGTGGCTGGGCGGAGAATGTGAGCTGTGAGGAGGTGAGGAGTGAGTGGGTGCCTGTGTGAGGTCCTCTGCGACGTCCGGGCTTTTATACCCCATCCTAGCTTGTGTTGTCCTGACGGAGGCAACATGAGACCCTTCCTTGTTGATGTTTGGTGCCTGAAGAACTCTCACTGGTGCCACCACAGTGTTTAGTTTCCATGTGATGTTGTTCAGCCCGTAAAACTCCAGCTTGTGTGTGGGCCTCTGATGACGCACCCTGACCTGTGTTTGGCTCTGGAACACAAAATCGAGATGGAGTGGGTGTGTGGCTGCAAACAGGGTATCTCTGATGTCAGGGTGGGCTGGGCTGGCTGCACGGGAAATCCATCACCCTCATCCCAGCCATCCCTGCTCACAAGCGGGAAGGGCCCTGTGCACGGCTCCTGGGGCTCGGGGTGTGTCTGGGCTGCCGGCGAACGAGAATGAGAGCAGGGGCATGTGGGAGTAAGGCTGGCCGCAGCTCACCAGCCCTCTCCATGTGGTGAGCAGACCCCAAGAGGGTGTGAGAGCAGGTGGCAGACACCTGGGGCCGGTGGCCAGGGACCACGTTTCCCCGTGGGGACAGTGAGGGTCCCCGCTGTGCAGTACTCACACCATAGGTGGCCCCTGGCCACCATCTTCCCCTCTCCACTTGCATTTGCCCCGATGCTCGAAGGCAGCATCGCAAACAGAGCCCACGTCTCCTCTCCCCCACAACGAACACAGCTTCCCGCAAGTCAATAAGAGACAAAACCCAGCCATCGTTGCTTTGTCTTTCCTGTGTACGTTCTTTATTGTCAATCGAACAATTCCTCGGGTCACCCAAGCTAGAGCCTGAGAGTCACCAGAGCATCCCCATTTCCCCCACAAATAATGTCCGATTGGCCCACAGGTGCTTTTGGCCATGTTGGTCAGATAAACAGTTTTCAAATCCCATCTGTCCCTTGACGCCCCAAGAGTGGGTTCATTCACCACAGCGAGCCCCCTTGCTGGGCCGGGCACCCAGCGCCCGGGAGCGGAGGACAGGGAGTGGCCCGAGGTGGCTGCTGTGTGCTCAGCTGCTGGCGGTGGAGGGCGGGGTCCAGCCGCGGGGACCAGGGGGGCGGCACCTGCAGCCGGGGGTCCGTGGGGACCAGGGGGGCGGTACCTGCAGCCGGGCGGCCAGGAGAGGCTCGGAGCCACAGCCCTCTCCCTTCCCTGGCTGCTGTTTGTCTAGGGCTCTCAGCCCAGGCTTCTCAGCTCCCAGGGAATATACAAAAGGACACCAGCTTCAGGATTCTAGGAATTTAATTAAACTGTGGGCAGCATTTCCTTTCTTTTTGTTTTGAATTATAAAAGTAGTTTAGAGTCAAGCCTGGTCTGTGCTCAGCTCCTGTCCGTCTGGAGGTACAGGAGCCAAGGATGTGACTGGAAGCAAATTAGAATAAAAAATAATGGATATCTGCTTCCATCTGTGAGGACAAAGCTTGTGTTGCACAGATACCTCTGCAGAGAACAGCTTGAAAAGAAAGCTGGATAAAACACAAAAATCACTGTCTGAAGGTGTTAGAGAGCTACTGATGGAACTAAGAATTGAGGGGCCAAAATACTGGAGATAGGGGCTCAGAGGGGTGGGCCAGCATTCTGCAAATTCTGTGCTTGAAGGGCAATTACTGAATCTAGGGTGGGTGGGAGGGGGACAAAACAGGGCGAGGGCCACAACTAGGGTGCAGAGAAGCCGGGGGACTTCTGGCAGTGTCTTGGATTTGGAAATTTACTCTGGAGCTGTAACTGCTAAGCAGCAAGGCATTGTGGGGCTGAGACCCAGGCAGATGGGGGACACTTACAAGGGCCCAGTTTTGGAGGCTGGCCCCTTGGGGCATTGGCCAAATTCTCATGCTATATGGGGGAGATGTAAAGAAGGCAAGAAGAAATGCCAAGCAGAGTGTTCAGTCTCCCAAAAAGACAAAATTCAGGGTTCAGACGAGCCGAGGAGGAATGGCTCTGTTGGGACCCTGGAGAGCTAAGCTCCAGGAGGGGGAACCAGTCCAGTAGACCTTCCCTTACACAAACTGCCTCCCAGCCTCGAGTCAGATGATGAGAATGGGGAAATGGTTGAAAAGATAGTTGTAAAGAATTTTCCAAAATTAATGAAATGCTTAAGCTACATATTCAAGAAATGTTACAAACCTCAAGATAAAAAATACTAGTGAAGCCACACCTAGGCATATCATAATGAAGCAAAGACAATTTCTTGAAAGCAATCAAAGTAAGAAAATAAAACCATTAATGCAAAGATGCAGCAATACTGGATTTCCCAATGGAAACAATGAAAGCAAGCAGCTAAAGGGAGAGAGAACCTAAGATTGTGGCTAGGTGAGACAGGGCAAAAAAACACCTCCATGAAAAATACTAGATAAAAACCAGAAAGTGACCCAGAACACCAGTTTCAGCAATGCACCAGCTGGACAAGGTCTGCTAAAACCACAGGGACCATGCACTTGGTGAAACCGGGGGTCTGCATTCTGAAACAAGTGAGTGAGTCTGCTGAAAGTCCCGCGGCCATGCTGTGGTGTGGAGATACCGGGGGTTGGTGTTTGGAGATGGACTAGTTCTTTAAAAAACAAAAACAAAAACCCAGGAGCAGCTGCAGTCACAACGGGGAGAACCGTGCAGTGAAGCACAGCAGGAGTGGGCTGTGCGAACCTCTCGGTGTCTGGCGTGGAGGATAGAACGCTGCTGATTCCCTCAGGGCCAGGGGGGCAGAGGGGAGAGCCAAAAGGAGAAAGAAACTACGCTGCTTGCAGCAGGCTCCCTGGCAGGCTGGAAACACTCCTGCCCTGGGCCATACCCACAGCCAGAGCTGTGCCAGGAAACCCAGTGTGACGGGGAGTGTATCCCATGGCACTGCGCACACACCACAATATCGGCCATGGACGGTGGCTTTGGGTGCATACACAGCTAGCTGTCCCAGAGCTGGGAAGGCAGAGCTGTGCGAAAAGGGGGGGGTTAAGATGCCCCATTCAGCCACCTTTACATCAGGCTGGGAGCGCCCCTGCATGGCCCAGCGGCCTGGGGCTTCCCTTGAGGGCCGGCGCGCACTTGTGACATAGCACAGCATTCCCTCAGCAGAGGTCCTGGAAGATCACAGCTGAGAAGGGGGGCCCGCTTGGAAAACCCAGGGATGCTACGTCAATGCCGGTGACTTGTGGATCAGCGGCAGAGAAAATCTGGGGCAAAACTGAAATGAAGGCTTAGAGTCTTGCAACAGCCTTGAATCTCCAGGAACACCCGGGAGGTTTGATTATTAAAGCTGCCCTGCCTCCCTAACCACCCAGACACACGCCCCACATTCAGGGTGGACAGCACCAAAAACACACCCAAACTGAGTTCTCCAACTGAACCCCAAAAGAATCATTTCCCCACACACCACAAAGACAAAGTTGAGGAGAACTGACTTGAGGGGTATAGGTGACTCGCAGACGCCATCTGCTGGTTAGTTAGAGAAAGTGTATGCCACCAAGTTGTAGTTCTGAAAAATTAGTCTGGTATTTTTTACAACTTGAAAGAACCCTATCAAGCAAAGCAAATGCCAAGAGGCCAAAAACAACAGAAAATCTTAAAGCATATCATAAAACCAGATGATATGGAGAACTCAAACCCAAATACCCAAATCAAAAGATCAGAAGAGACACAGTACTTGGTACAATTAATCAAAGGACTACAATCAAAGAATGAGAGCATGGCACAGGATATAAAGGACATGAAAAAGAACATGGCACAGGATATAAAGGACATAAAGAAGACCCTAGAAGAGCATAAAGAAGAAATTGCAAGAGTAAATAAAAAAATAGATGATCTTATGGAAATAAAAGAAACTGTAGGCCAAATTAAAAAGACTCTGGATACTCATAATACAAGATTAGAGGAAGGTGAACAACGACTCAGCATCCTTGAGGACCACAGATCGGAAAATGAAAGAACAAAAGAAAGAATGGGGAAAAAAAATAGAAAAAATCAAAATGGATCTTAGGGATATGATAGATAAAATAAAACATCCAAATTTAAGACTCACTGGTGTCCCAGAAGGGGAAGAGAAGGGTAAAGGTCTAGAAAGAGTATTCAAAGAAATTGTTGGGGGAAACTTCCCAAACCTTCTACACAATATAAATACACAAAGCATAAATGCCCAGCGAACTCCAAATAGAATAAATCCAAATAAACCCACTCTGAGTCATATTCTGATTACACTGTCAAATACTGAAGAGAAGCAGCAAGTTCTGAAAGCAGCAAGAGAAAAGCAATTCACCACATACAAAGGAAACAACATAAGACTAAGTAGTGACTACTCAGCGGCCACCATGGAGGCGAGAAGGCAGTGGCATGACATATTTAAAATTCTGAGAGAGAAAAATTTCCAACCAAGAATACTTTATCCAGCAAAACTCTCCTTCAAATTTGAGGGAGAGCTTAAATTTTTCACAGATAAACAAATGCTGAGAGATTTTGCTGATAAAAGACTTGCCCTACTTCAGATACTAAAAGGAGCCCTACCAACAGAGAAACAAAGAAAGGAGAGATATAGAGAATTTTAACAGACGTATATAGAACCTTACATCCCAAATCACCAGGACACACATTTTTCTCTAGTGATCACAGATCTTTCTCCAGAATTGACCATATGCTGGGACATAAAACAAGACTCAATAAATTAAGGAAAAAAAAAAAAAAAACAATTGAATATATTCAAAGCACATTCTCCAACCACAATGGAATACAAATAGAAGTCAATATTTTTTATTTGTAACTCCACTATTTACTTCCTACATGATATAAAATACACAAACTCTAATGACAAATCAGTGGTTTTGGACTCAATGTAAAATATGTAATTTTTGATGAACTATATAAAGGTGGGGGAATGGAGGAGTATAGGAACATAGTTTATGTGTCCTATTGAAGTTAAGTTGGTATCAAAGAAAAACAAGATTTTTATGTATATAAGAGGTTAATTTTAAGCTCCACAGTAAACACAAAGAAATTGTCAGAGAATATGACCATAGAGATGAAAAGTAGAGTATGGGTTATGAGAAGTGGGGGAAGAGGCAATGGGGAGTTAAGAAATGAGTGTAGGGTTGCTGTTTGAGGTGAAGGGAAATTTCTAGTAATGGATGGTGGGAAGGTGATAGCATTACAACATTCTAAATGTGATTAATCCCACTAATGGAATGCTAGGGAGGGGTTGGAATGGGAAGATTTAGGCTGTATATATGTTCCCACAATTGAAAAAAAAAAAAACTCTAAATAGATGACAATTGAATGCCAAGGGTGATCCTGGATGGGATCTGAGGATGGAGGACAGGAGGCTCAAAGGGACACAGTTGAGACATAAGAAAAAAAAAAGGAAATATAGAATGTAAGCTTTGTATCAATGTTGAATTTCTTGAACTTCTTAGCTGCACTTAATGGGATTGCAGAAAAGAATGTTTTTGTTCATGGGAATTGTGTATGTGAATTATAGTGTTTGTTCAAGGATGTGTGCAGCTAGCTCTCATATGTTCAGAAGACAGAGCAATAGCTGATGGATGATCGACGGGGGGGAGGGAGGGAGGGAGGGAAAGAGAAATGGTGCTGTGACAGGATGTTAAAGTTGGTGGATCGGGGTATCGGGGGAGTGGGGTCAGGGTATGCTGGAGTTCTGTGTATGGGGTTTGTATTGTTTTTGCAACTGTTCCTATAACTTTGAATTTATTTCAAAATAAAATTTAAAAAAAAGAAGCTAAAGGAATGGCGTTTTTAACATGCTAGTAGAAAATAACTTCAAACCTGGAATACTAACCTAGCAAGAAAACCCTTCAAAGATAGAGGGGGAAAAACCACTGACAAACAAACAAAAACTGAGCAAATCCAACACCAGCAGATCCACACTAAAGTAAATATCAAGGACAATTTTCTCAGGCAGGATGACTGAAACACAGAAATGCAGGAAAGAATGAGGAGCTCAAGATCTCATCTAAATCAGTTATGGGTAAGGTCCATCCTGGGGGAAATTCCTCCCCATCTGTGGACCTGCAAAACTTTGAAAAGAAGTTATATGCTTTATAAATACAACAGTGGGGCAGGCATTGGATTGATTTCCATTCCAGAATGGAGGAACTGGAAGGAAGAAAGGGGCTACTGGTCTGAAGCAAACTGGCAACCCAGCAGGGAAAAATCCGTTGGATTTTAAGGCTTGAGAGCAGTTTTCTGCGACCCGCTGCTGTGTCCTCCAGGCCCACGTGGGAGGTGCCCCCACGCGCTCTGAGCACCAGGGCAGTGGCTGTGCCCTCCTGGTGCAGGGAGGTCCCTCCACCCACAGTCCACCCTGGGGTCACTCTTCCCCCACACTTTCCTGTCCACAAGGACGGCAGTGTCCTTCTGATATAAAATTCTCTGTGAGGGTTGATTAGATTCCCCAGTCACCACCCAATCTCGGCCTTCTGGATTCCAGAACGGTGAGGAATGAATCTGTTGCTTGAGGCCTCCCAGGTTGTGGCATCTGAGGAAACAAATACAAATGTGGTCCTGGAGGGGGAGTGCTGGAGACTGCTGGAACTGGTAGTGGAAAAGGGGGAGACGGCGTTGGAATTGGGTAATGGGTGGAGGCTGAAAGCATTTTGAGATACTTGATAGAAAAAGCTAAGTTGCTTCAAAGAGACTTTTGTTAGAAATGTAGATGCTAAAGGCAATTCTGGTGAAATCCTAGGTAGAAGTGAGGGAAATGTCATTAGATGCTGAAGAAAAGGTGATCCTTGTCATAAAGTGGGAGAGAAAAGCTGTTACAAAGCAGAATTATGTTCTATCATTGGGTGAAAAGTAGAACTTTTAAGTGATGAGTTTGAGATTGCCAAACAAAGAGTGGAAGGTGTGGCTTGGGTTCTCCTTATTGTTTATGGTAAAATGTAAGAGGAATTAGATAAATTGAAGAAAGAACTGTTAAGCACAAAGGAACCAGCACTAGATGATTTGGAAATTCTCAGCACATCCAAGTTGTGTGCTCTGGAAACACAGCCAAGGGTGTGGCTGGATAAACTTCTGCTAAAGAGACTAGGTGTGTCACTCATGGATTCAATCAACCATCTCAGCAGAAACTGGGAATAGATTTGGGATTCTCCAGGAAATATCTGTGGAGGAACCTTCTGTCGGATGGCTCGGAATCCTGTGCAATGCATGGGGGACTGGCAAGTTTTCAAGATCTTTATTTCCAGCAGAAACACCTCCTATCTGGAAGAAAGAGAGAGATGCAGAGACCAGAGAGGACCAGGCCACCATCTTGGGCCAAGAGGTTGAGCTCAGGGCCCAGAGGACAAGGCAGCAAGCCACAGAGGACTGACCCCAGGCCTGAACCTGATGGATTTTGTCTTGCTTAGCTGTGATTGAGGTTGTGAACTTGCTTTAGACCAGTGACCCATTTCCTCCTTCCATTTTCTCTCTTTCAGAATGAAAATAGCATGCCTGTCCCACCACTGTATTTCGGAAGTGAACAGTTTGTTTTCTAGGTTTCATAGGCCCAGAGATGGAGAGGAATTTGGTCTCCAACTGGCTAATACTCAGTCACCCCCATACCCAAGTTAAAAGATGAGATTTGGGACTTTTGAGTTGATTATAGTTAGATGAGATTTTGGACTGAGAATTGGTGCTGGAATGGGTTAAGATTTGGGGGAAGTTTGGATAGGAAGAATGTATTTTGCACATGGGAAGAATAGGAACTTTAGGGGCCCAAAGGATAGACTGTTGTGCTTTGAATCCAGGTCCAAATCCCCAGTGCCTGTGAATGTGATAGTATCTGGAAATAGTCATGACTTTTAAACGAGGTTGTGGGCCCCACCCAATATGACCGGTGTCCTCGTCCGAGAGGGCAGCCTGGGCTCAGATGCACACGGAGAGGATGGCCGGGGCACAGCTGTGACTGCAGGGTTCTGCCCTGAGCCCGGGGGCCCCAAGGCTGGTCACCCCAGAAGGAGGAGAGAAGGGAGGTGCCTTCCCTGGAGTCTCCGGGGGAGTGTGGCCCTGCTGACGCCTGGAGTTAGGGTTTCCAGCCTCCAGAGCCGCGAGGGATGCGTTCCTCTCATTAGGCCACTCCGTCCGTCAGGGCCGCCCCAGGAGGTGCAGGCGCAGGCTTTGTGTCCTGGGCAAGTCGCTCCGTCTGCTGGACGCTGGGTCCTCCCACTCGAGCTGGCAGCAGCCCTGCCTCCCCCCGGGGCACTGGTGTGTGTGTCGGGGGGGTGGGAATGGCACGCTGGCTGGGGCGTGAGGACTACCACGCAAGACCGCAGAGGAGGTGCTGGCCGCACGCCAACTCAGGTGATTGACCCAGCGGGCCGGGGGGCCGGGGGCGGGAGGATCCCAGCCCAGGAGGATGGCGGAGACCCACTCCCACTGCCGCCTCCACTCCTGCTCCTGGGGTCCTCAGAAGGGGATGGCGACCGAGGGCACCACAGGCAGGAGATTTACGAGCTGGGCATTGTCACATGGCAGAGAAAAAATATCCCTAATGTGGGTCCAACAACAAGGAAAGGTGGCTTGGGGACTCTCCTGTCGGACAAACAAGCCAGGGAGGGGGATAAAAGCCCCAAGAGCACCTCACTCACTCACCCACACACTCACACTCACACACACCTCCCGGCTCACCTCCTGCCCCTCCCCCACCGTGGCTGCATCCACCATGTCCGTCTGCTCCAGCCACGTGAGCTACGGCCGCCGGGTCTGCCTGCCCGGTTCCTGCGACTCCTCCTCGGACCCCTCCTGGCAGGTGGACGACTGCCCCGAGAGCTGCTGCGAGCCCCCCTGCTGCGCCCCCAGCTGCTGTGCCCCCAACTACTGCGCCCCCACCTGCTGTAACTCCACCTGCTGCATCCCCACATGCTGTACCTCCACCTGCTGTGAGACCCCTTGCTGTGCCCCCACCTGTTGTACCCCAGCCCCGTCTGACCCTCATCTGCACCCCAGTGAGCTGTGGGCCCAGCCCCTGTCAATCAATCTGCACCAGCTCCTGTGAGCCCTGCAGCCAGCAGTCTAGCTGCCAGCCTGCTTGCTGCACGTCCTCCCCCTGCACGTCCTGCTGTGTGCCCGTCTGCTGCAAGCCCGTGTGCTGCAGACCCTTCTCCTGCGTGTCCCTCCTCTGCCGCCCCGTGTGCAAGCCCGCCTGCTGCGTGCCCACCTCCTCCTGCTGTGCCCCCGCCTCCTCCTGCCAGCCCAGCTGCTGCCGCCCGGCCTCCTGCGTGTCCCTCCTCTGCCGGCCCACGTGCCCCCGCCTGGCCTGCTGCGGCCCCTCCCTGGCCCGGACGTCCTGCTGCTGACCGGGCACGTGCCCCAGGGCCAGCCGGGCTCCAGATGCTGCCCAGTGAGCCCCTCACAGCCATCTGTCAGCCTGACCTGACCACGTTGGACGGCTGACCCCACCTGAGGACGGGCACCGCCACGGCTCCATGTCCTGAAGTGACCTTTGCCAACACCCCACTCCCCCCCACTCCCAGGAACCCGCCCGGCCCCACTGCTCCCTGAGGCTCCTGCCTCCCGGGCACCCACCTGCACCTGCCTTCTGGGTCTCCTACCACCCCCTCACCCCACCGTTCTCTGTGCTCCCCAACATTGACCCTGGCTTCCCACCTGCCAGCAGCCGCAATAAACTCACCTGGATCACCTGCTCTGCTCGCCTCCCTCGGACCCTCAGCTGACACGGCCGTCTAGGTCTAGCTCAGATGCTGGTTCCCGGCAGACACGATATTTCAATGAATGAGGGAGAAGCTGGGAAATCACGGGGCAGTGCCCAGCTCCTCTGGGAGGATCCCCGGGCTGCACGCCCCTCACACAGGAAGGCTCAGTCCCCGCTCGGCCCCGTGCCCAAGGCTTTCCCGAGGTGGGCCATCCATAGACTTCTCTGTTCTGGAAGCTTCTCCACCCCCTCTGGCCCTCTTTCCACCAGCTGTCTTCCTAGTCCTCTGCAGGTCCTCCAGGACGCCAGCCTGCAGCTCCAGGCACCACCACCCCGGGGCCTGGGCCATCCTCTCTGTGGCCCGGCAGTGGGAGAGGGGCTTGGCTCCAGGTTCACAGGAGCTGGGTGGACTAATTGGAAACAAAATAATCAAAGAGTGGGAGAAGAGCTATAGGATTCCCTGCAGCCTGCACACCGTCCGAGCGGCCCTGTGGGAAGCCCCGGGTTCTGCCTGGGGCGTGTGAGGGCGCCGAGGCTGCCGTGGCCCCACCTGTGACCTGGTGACCCCAGCAGGTGCGGTCCGCTGACAGCCTCCTGTCGGGGTCAGGATTATATTGCTGGGAAGCACTCTGGAGAGACCGATGGGAATATCTGTAAATAAACGCTCCTAACCAGCCGGGGGTGTGGCGGCCACTGGCGGCGTCATGGTACGTGGCCACAGTTCCTGACATGCACAGACATCCCCGTGATTCCTTCTCCCTGTCTGCACTCGGCCTGGCACTGCCTCCGCCTTGAGCCCCACTCGTCCCCGGGACCCAGCCCCTCCTGCCCCTCGTGCCCCTCGCTCCTCTCTCAACCCGCCTCGTGCATCCTTGGCCGGGAACCACCCCCCGCCCCTGCAGCGCCCGAGCAGACCTTCCCACACGCTCGCTCTTACACTGCTGTTATGGGAGCATAATTCACGGGAAATAAAATGCAGATGGTGAGGTTGGCAAGTTCTGATCCGGGTCTGCAGCCTCCGCCAAGTTGGGATACCGACTCGGGCCTCTCACCAAAGGTTCCACGTTTCTCCTTCCCGTCAAGCCACCTCCACCACAGCCCCAGGTGGCCTTGCCCGGCGCGGCTGCCCAGGAGTTACACTTCCTTGGGTTTCCTATGAAAGGATCACATGGCTCCCTTGACTCGTCTGCTCCTTTTCACTGCTGAGTAGCCTTGTACCAGCTGAAGGACATTTGTGTTGTCCCCAGGTTTGGGCGATTGTGAATAAAATCACTGTAAACTATCGCATACGGATTCTTGTGTGAATTTATGTTTTTATTTCTCTTGGGTAAATACCTTAGAGCAGGATTGCCACGTCACCTGGTAAGTGTAGCTTTAACTTCCTAAAATACTGCCAAGTTGCTTTCGGAAGTTGCTGTACTATTTTTCTTTCCCACCAGCAAAGTGTGAGAGTTTCCATTCCCCCACATCCTTGTCAACACTTGTTATTACCTGTCTTTATTTTCTCGGCCGTTCTACTGTGCATAGTCGTGTTGCATTTCGCCAATGGTGAGTGGTGGGGGCCTCTTTTCACGTGCCCACTTGCCATTTGTGCACCTCCCTCATGAACTATAGGTTCAAATCATTCACCCACTTTTCTCAAATCAAAGTGTTTGTGTCACTATTTAGTTCTAAGTGATCTTTGTATGTTCTAGTTACCATTTTGCAAGTATTCTCTCCATCTGTGACTAGCCTTTTCTTTTTCTTAACAGTACATTTTGAATTTTTTTTTAAATCCAACTCACCAACTTTTCTTTGATGGTCCTAAGAAATTTTCATCTAAATCCAAGCTCACATCAATTTTCTCTACACTTATTTCTAAATGTTTTATGGTTTTAACGTTTATGTTTAGTTTTATAATCCACTTCAAGTTAATTTGGGGCATGCCGTGAGTTGTTCCAGTATCATTTGTAGAAAAGACTATCCTTTCTCCATTGAGTTACATTTGTCAAAAATCTATGCAGCATATATATGCAGGCCTGGCTCTGGACTCTCCACCCTGGTCCATTCTTCGACGTTTCTTTTTTCACCAGTAACACTCTCTCTAACTTACGTACCTTTAAATTAAGTCTTGAAATCAAATAATCTAAGTCTTCCAATTTTACTTTTCTTTTTCAAAATTGGTTGGCAATTTTAGGTCCTTTACATTTCTACATAGATTTTGGAATCAACTCATTTATTTCTACAACCTGCTTAGAATTTGACTGGGAATGCATTCAATTTGTAGATCAGTTTTGGAAAGATGTGACATTTTAACAAGCTAGTCTTTTAAACCATGAACATAATAGATCTCTCAGTTCACTGAGGATTTCTTTAATTTATTTCAGTACTATTTTGTCATTTTGAGTATATAGATCATGTACATATTTTGTAAATTTATCCCTGAGTATTTCAGGTTTTTAAAAATATTTTAGTTAATGGCATTTTTTTCATCTTTCAACTGTACATTGCTGCTATATAGAAACATAGGTCATTTTTGCATATTGACCTTGTATCCTGTAATCTCACTAAATTCACTGATGAATCCTATTGGCTTTTGTATATATTTTTTAGAATTTTCTAAGTACACAATCATGTTTCATGTTGTTAGCAAATATAGACAGATTTACATCTTCCTTTCCCACACATAGGCCTTTTATCTCTTTTCTCACCTTATTGTACTATGAAGGAACCCCAGCAGTATGCTGAATAGAAGTGGCAAGAACAGACATTATCGACTTATTCATAATCTTAAGGGACATTCAGGCTTTCACCATTAAGTGTGATGGAAGATCCCTTCTACTTCTAGTTTGTTGAAAGTTATTTTACTTTTGCCATGAGTATGTTTTAATGTCCTTGTTTCTAATTCCACTATCTCTATCAGTTCTGGGTTTGTTTCTATAGACTGTTTATCTCTTGGTTATGGATTACAGTGTCCTCTTCTTCTTGTGTCTAGTAATTTTTGATTGAATGCTGAACTTTGTGAACGTAATATTGTTGGATGTTGGACTTTCTTTCCTTCCTTTAAAGAGTGCTGGACTTTGTTTTGACGGCGATTCCATTACTTGTGGATCATCTTGGTCCGTTCAATGCTTCGTGCTTGTTTCTAAGTTTTAATAGGCTGGAATCTAAAGAAACTTTTACTCTAGGGGTAATTTCACACTGCTATTAAGTTGTGACTCTCTTGGGGTCTGTACTGAATGTCTCTGATTTTCAGCAAAGTCTTCCACTCAGGCTGCTTAGGACTCAGATAACTCCCAGCCTGTGTAAGCTCTGGGAATTTCTCAACTTACAGCTCCCTAGTGGTTGTTTGTCCAGACTCATGGAGTATTGTGCTCAATGTAAGTGGCTTATCATTCAGCTGTGAACTTCTGGGAGCCCAGGAACTTTGTCTCCGTGCAGCTCTGTTGTGTCCTGTATTCTGCCTCACAAATTCTAGCTGCCTCAGGCCCTTGAACTCTGCTCTCTGTCTTCTCATCTCGGTAAGGCCACATGCCCTGGGCTGCAGCCTGAGGGATGTTAGGCTCAGCACAACCCAAAACAAAGTCCCACTCCTTGTTTTTGAAGACTTCTGCCTCTCTTTCAGTCTGATCCCCTACCTTCCTCTTTGAGACTACTCAAGATCTCCCCTTGGCTCTGAGACTCAGTCAGCCTCTTTCCACTCTAGGGAATGTGCCAGCTAAATCCAAGCCCAAACTGAGACATAACCACTGCCCCAGGGACTGGCCCGTGCAGCCAGCATCCCTGGGGAAATCTGACAGCACGTCCTGGACAGACATGAGAAACCCCAACCTTGCTCCTTTGGGGCTTTGAGTCTGTAAGAAACACCCACCAACTCCATGCTCCTTCTTGGCTTGGAGGTGTCCTATTTGTCCGTGAATTGTCAAGTACCCCATAAGTGGGATGGTTCAGATAAGATCAAGAGGCAGAGCTCAGAGATTTGTGGTTAAGAGTGGGCACATTCCATTTGTAGGCACATGGAATCTGGTTGTTGGACTCCATTCATTCCCGGAGTTTTAATGAGTGAGTGGGTAGAACGCATTAGCAGAGAGAAGCGGACATGTGTAAAGGGTTAGTCTGCAGCTGTTCTATGAAAGGCTGAAGCAGATGCTTGGCTGTGGACCTTAAAGAGTCTCCAGGTTAGATATATTGCAGTCAGGACATGTCTGTAGCAATAAGACGGGGCCCCCAGGAATCCAAAAAAAGCTGGTGCTTGACTATGAACACAGGCTTTGTGATAATGAACTACAGGGATTGGGGTCAGTCCTTAAAGGGTCAGTCAGGGGTTGAGGGCGCACTGAGTCTGCCCTTTGCCCCAGGCCCCGGGGAAGCTGATGGACGGGAGATTCCCGAAGTGTTAGTGTCCGGACCACTCTTGCCTATCCTTGATACCATGACTGGCTATCCCAGGGGGGTGAGACAGCCTCTGGTCCCAGGATGTTTGTGTCCCTTTAGTGACCACTCTTTGTATAATTGCTAATTAAGGTAGAAATCAAGATGACATCTTCTATCAAATGAGAGATCAACGGGAAAGTTTCATTTTTGTGAAACAAGTCTTCATGAGATGTGGGTGGGCTCAAGCCAAATCACCAAGGGAGATGTGAGGACGAGACTGGCTATCTCAGTGCGTCGTGCTCCCTGGGCACTCCAGAGCCACCAACCTGCAGAGCTCAGAGTCGGCTCTGGTAAACACACTGCACCCTTTGACCAGGAATGGCCACCGTCTCTGGGCTCACACAAGGGTCAGCAGCACATTATTTCAATGAGGGTCTTCCCAGAATTCTCGTTCTCGGAGTTATTTTTTAACACTCTGGCCCCCGTGTGCTGCGGTCAGCAGGCTGAGCTGCACCTGAGAACGCATGGCACGCTGGAGCCAGATTTCAATATGGCAGGTGTTCCGGAACCCGTCGCATGCGCTGTCTGCTGCAGCTGCGTTCCTGGGAAACTCCCAGGCACCTGTGCATTGATGTGCTTTTCTATTTCATAATCATTGGAACAGAGTTAGTACTTCCTCCCCTCTCCAATGCATTTTTATAACAAATATAATTTGTTTAGATTTCTTAAGCTATCCAGAGACTGTCAGTGTTTCGTGTCCTGGCTGATCCTTTCGGGCCCCCACGCTTCCTGTAGTCACCCTGTACTTGCTCCCTGCTCTTTCTGCCAGTCCTCTAAACGGCCTTGGAAAGTAAGTCCTATGACTACAACCTTGGAGAAGAGGAAACAGAGTCCTGGAGAGGTTGAGGGACCAGGGCAGTGGGCAGGATCTTAGGCAACACACAGGTGGAAATTTTCTAAAATGTTGAAGTTAGGAAGCCATTTGGACATGCTCTGGGAAAACACAGGTGTGGGAGGCCACCCCTGGGATTCGACAGTTAGTTGTGAGAAGGGGGGACTGTAAAGGGCACCTGCACAGACAGCCGCCAAGGGAACCAGAGCCCGGGACAAACCCACCCCGGCCCCCGGGTGGACAAAGAGCTGCAAAGCCCAAGCCGCACACTCTGCCCCTGGTGCTGGTCCTGGAACCTCACAGCACTGGGGACCCAAGGGGACTTTAGGATCGAGAGGGCGGTGGGCAGAGAGTGAAGGGAAACTGCCGCGAGCAGAGAGACAGTGAGGCCCACGGAGACCGGTGCATCCCCAGGTTCATGGAGCATTTATTGTTTCGGTGGTTCAAGGGCTGCGGAGAAGGTCCGGGGTCATCTGAGTCCGGGAGGACAGGTGTGACAGAGCAGCTGGGCCGAGCCTGTGAGGAGGGGACCTCCATGGGTCCTGCTAGGATGCCCCCTCCCCCACAAAGGGCTGCACCGTTGAGAATGGATTTTGAGTAGTTCCACACCCCCCCAGCTCAGCAGAGGTCTGGGAAGGCGGACTCCAGGAACTGGCTGGTGCCATTCAGAACATGGCCACCAGCTTCCAGGCGGGACCTGGAGTCCAGAGTGCTGGGGGAGGGGTAACGTGCCCGGTCAGCAGCAGGACGTCCGGGCTGAGGTGCAGCCGCAGCAGGCCAGGCGGGGGCACGCGGGCCGGCAGAGGAGGGACACGCAGGAGGCCGGGCAGCAGCAGCTGGGCTGGCAGGAGGAGGCGGGGGCACAGCAGGAGGAGGGGGGCATGCAGCAGGCGGGCTTGCACACGGGGCGGCAGAGGAGGGACACGCAGGAGGAGGGTCTGCAGCAGACGGGCTTGCAGCAGACGGGCACACAGCAGGACGTGCAGGGGGAGGACGTGCAGCAAGCAGGATGGCAGCTAGACTGCTGGCAGCAGGAAGTGTCCTGGCAGGAGGAATCTCCACAGCAGGTGGA
This sequence comes from Choloepus didactylus, assembly GCF_015220235.1. Taxonomy (NCBI): domain Eukaryota; kingdom Metazoa; phylum Chordata; class Mammalia; order Pilosa; family Megalonychidae; genus Choloepus; species Choloepus didactylus. Next base: position 2,333,891 of record NC_051307.1, read on the forward strand.
CACAGAGCAGACAGGCTTGCAGCAGACAGGCTTGCAGCAGACGGGCACACAGCAGGACGTGCAAGGGGAGGACGTGCAGCAAGCAGGCTGGCAGCTAGACTGCTGGCAGCAGGAAGTGTCCTGGCAGGAGGAATCTCCACAGCAGGTGGACACAGAGCAGACAGGCTTGCAGCAGACAGGCTTGCAGCAGACGGGCACACAGCAGGATGTGCAGGGGGAGGACGTGCAGCAAGCAGGCTGGCAGCTAGACTGCTGGCAGCAGGAAGTGTCCTGGCAGGGGGAAACCCCACAACAGGTGGGCACAGAGCAGACGGGCTTGCAGCAGATGGGCACACAGCAGGACGTGCAGGGAGAGGACGTGCAGCAAGCAGGCTGGCAGCTAGACTGCTGGCAGCAGGGCTCACAGGAGCTGGTGCAGACTGATTGGCAGGGGCTGGGCCCAGAGCTCACTGGGGTGCAGATGAGGGTCAGGCAGGGGGCAGGGGCACAGCAGGTGGGGGTGCAGCAGGAGGAGTTACAGCAGGTGGGAACACAGCAGGTGGGAGCACAGCAGCTGGTGGTGCAGCAGGGGGGCTCGCAGCAGCTCTCGGGGCAGTCGTCCACCTGCCAGGAGGGGTCTGAGGAGGAGTCGCAGGAACCAGGCAGGCAGACCCGGCGGCCGTAGCTCACGTCGCTGGAGCGGACGGACATGGTGGACGCAGCCATGGCGGGGGAGGGGCAGGAGGTGAGCCGGGAGGTGTGTGTGAGTGTGAGTGTGTGGGTGAGTGAGAGAGGTGCTCTCGGGGCTTTTATATCCCTCCCTGGCTTGTTTGTCCCAACAGGAGGCTCCCAACACCCCCTTCCTTGTTGTTAAAGTCAGTTCCTGGAGCCCAAACAGTAGCTGTGTTTTACTTCTCCGGGCGTTGTTGTTCAGCTCACAAAAGTTTGAAATGGCTTGGGATATCTTTACTTGTTTTCAGCTCAGAAAGAAAAGTGGAGATGGAATACAAGTCATCCTGTTTAGTTCAAACAGGCGTCATTTTGCGGGGGAGTGGGTGAGCATGCTGGCTCCCAGCCCTTGCATCCTGGGGTGGTTGTTGCTCCACTGGCTCCCGATTTCTGGGGCATCTGACCAGGCTTTTGAGCCTCTGCGGCTGGAAAAAGGGGAGGAAGCGGTTCACTTGATTTGCAAACACAGAAGATGCGAGCAGTGACTTCCCCACAGTCTCTGCTCTGAAGCACACACACTCACAGGCTCTGAGATCCTAAGAGCAGGGCAGCACCCCTTTCTCACGGGCTTGTCCGGAGCGAGGAGGACCGGGGCAGGGGCCGGTCGCCCCGACGTGAAGACTTCGTCAGCACACGTCTTCTGCTGTCTCGGCAGCCTGAGCTCAGGGACTGTTGTTTTAAAATCCATTGTGCAGAAGTGCTGTGGAGAGAGGACAGAGCTCACATGCGTCCCCAGCCAGCATCTTGCCTAACCGTGGACCAATGCCCATCTCCGAGAAAGTAGCCGGGGACGTGCCTACCAACTGAGTGACAGCCTCACTCAGGAGTCACCGCTGCCCATGGAGGTCCCTTTTCTGCCCAGGACCCTGGCCGCAGCAGTCCTCGCCAGCCTGTGGTGCTGGAAGGGGAGCACTGGTCAGGGATTCGGCAGAACGCCCCTCAATTCAGATCAGCCTCATGTTTTCTTGAGATAAGACTGGGGTCATTGTGCTTTGGGGACAGCTGGGGCACATGACGGCGATGCATCTTATCACCTCGATTACTTGATCGAGGGGTGGCGCCAGGATTCCCCACTGTAAAATTACCGCTTTTCTCTTTGTAATTAATAAGTATTGGGGGAAGATCCTTTGAGACCATACCGGTATCCTGTCTTTGCTTAAACTTTTGCTCAATAATTTTAGCGTCCATTGGGGGAGCTTGCCCACAGCAGTTAGGACTCTGTCTGAGCAGTGATTTTCTATTTCTCCCTTCCTTCCACATTTATTAATCGACATTCTATAGGGAGAGGCATCTTTCTCCCGCACTTGTCTATTTGGTCCACAATTTATTTATTCCAGTGTGGACAATGTTTATTTATGTTACTGCTTGAGTTATAGCGCAACGTTTTTGTTATTTATTTTGTTCGAGTTGCTCTGACATCAGCAGTTGGAAGCTCTTCCGTCTTGGCTCTCGTGCCCTATCGCCGTGTGCCCGCTCCTGTGTGCTACCCCAGCTTGTGAGCACCTCCTGACCTTCTGGCCCTGCGGATGGACGCTCCGTGCTCACCTCATATTTCCCCGCCCCACTCCTGGACTCAACACATCTCCAACAGAGGGTGGAATTTAGAAACCAAGATCTGGGTGCTGGGAGCTCGCCGCTGCTGGGGTGCCACGGCTGGAGGCCCTCTCAGTGGACGGAGCTGGGAAACAGGCACGTGTAGGAACCCCTCCTGGATCACAGGAGGCAGTCGGTCTTCCACCACTAAGAGGTGTTTTGTAGATTAGCTTTATCAGGTGTGGAGGTTTGGAAATGGATGCACCTGGGAAAATCACGTTCTCCAAGCTGATCCCTTCCTGTGGCCGTGAACTCAGTCCACATTGGAACTTTCAAAGAGGCTGCTCCTGTTACAGCGTGGCCCCGGCGGGACTGACCCTCTCACTGTTTAGCAGACTCGGACATCAGGCTGGGGACGTTCCTTCCACTGCTGAGAGACACTGTTGTAAATAGATTCTGGGCTTTGTAGTGTGCTTGTTATGCCCGTGTTGAGAAGCTTGTATGGTTTTCTTTTTCTGATATGGTGAATTGCATTGATTGACTTTTTTAAACTTTTTATTTTGAATTAATTACAGATTCCCAAGAGGTTGCACAGACAGTTCAGGAGGCCGTGTGTGGCCGCATCAGCCAATTTGTGGATAGTCATAGAGACTATGGAACCAGCCTCGGAGTCCAGGGAAGACCCCACCTGGAAGTGCTGGGTTACCCTCTTCCGACACTGGATTTGATTTGCTAATATTTCATCGAGGATTTTTGTGTCCATTACTCTGTAGTTCTCTTTTCTCTCAATGTCTTTGCCTGGTTTTGATACTGATGCTCTTGTAAGACAGGTTGGGAAGTGTTTCCCCCTCTTCTATTTTCCAGAAGAAATTACACAGAATTGGCATTTCTTTCTCCTTTAAACATTTGACAGAATTTGCTGGAGAAACCATCAGAGCCTGAGTTTCATCTGCTGGAAGTTCTTTGCTTATGATTTCAATTTCTCTAACAGCTCTAGAATGTCCCTGTTACCTGGCTCTACCACAATGGGTTTTGGTAATTTGTGTCTATCAAGGGACTCACCTGTGTCATCTGAGTTTTTGGATTTATGGACATAGTGTTGTTTATTGAATGCCTTTATTATCTTTCTAATTTGTGAAAAATTTTAGTAATATCCCTTCTTTTGTTCTTGATATTGGTAATTTGTGTCTTCAGTCTTTTTTTAGGGTCAGTCTGGCTAACGATTTGTCAATTTCATTGATCTTCTCAAAGAACCAGCTTTGGGCTCATTGATTTTTCCTATTTTTCTGGGGTTTTTCTTGACACTGATTTCTGCCCTTATCTTTATTATTTCCTTCTTTCTCCTGCTGAGATTTATTTGCTCTTCTTTTCCTAGTTTCTTATGTTGAAGCTTCGACTACTGACTTGAGACCTTTCTTCTTTTCTAGCGTGCACACTAAACACCGTACGTTTCCCTCTTCAGCTGCATCCCGCAAACCCTCCCCTGCCTCTGCCTGGGCGTGACAAGCGGCTTCAAGCGACCCAGTGTCTGTGGTTCCTCCGTGTCTGATTCCTTAAATCCTGGGTTCACTAGGTATGTTTAGGGACTCACAGGCCATTTGCATCTGAAGGCAGGGAGACCTCGAGACGCCGAGATTACTTGGGGTTCCCCATGCTGGAGCCCGAGGCTGACTGTTCAGCGGAACTCGACAGTGCGCGTGTTCACTCCCAGGAGGATGTGCGATGAAGCAGCACTGAAAGCGGGCTGCATCTCGGGGGGGTCACGCCTGGCAGCAGAGAGCTGCGCTGGGTTGCCAGGGCCCCTGAGCGCGGGGCTGCCTCCTTCTCTGCGTCTTCCCTCCCAGCTCCTGGCAGAGGTAGACTGGCAGGTGGCATTTGGAGGAAGGGCGTGTATCCTGTGGGTGGGGCCCTGAGGGCAGAGGAGCATCCTGTCCTGGATGAGCTCAGGGTCAAACTGGCTTACCCCAAGCCAGCCCCTGCCAGTCCCTCGCAGCCCCTGCCAGCCCCTGCCAGCCCCCTACCAGCCCCTGCAAACCCCCTTTCAGCCCTCTGCCAGTCCCCTCACCAGCCCCCAAGCCAGAGCCCCTCACCAGCTCACCTGCCAGCCCCTGCCAGCCCCCACCAGCTTCCCTGCCAGCCTGCTGGACTGAGGTAATACACACTCTGCCTTTTGCCTCCTGAGTGCTCATGGCCACTTTCGGGCAGGGCAGTTGATCTACCCTGGGGACAACATACAAGAACAGCAAAAAAAAAAAAGGCTTCAGCTTCTTCAGGTTCGAGCTGGCAAGAGTGAGGCCAGCAGGTGGATTCATTCCCGGGCTGTGTGTGCGTGAGCCAACTGAAGGCAACACCAGATGACTTATCACCTGTTTGCATCAAGCACCTTGAACCTGAGCTGTTTACCTGCCCCAGGCATGGATCTTGTCCAGGAGAGAAGCTCAGCAGCCCCGGCAGCCTTCTCTGCTGGCAAATGCAGCTCCTCCCAGCACACCCAGGTGGGAAGTTTCAACACTGTCCTGAGGAGTGGCCCCAGGCCAAGGCTACCCCATGGGGGTGGGCAGGCAACCCCAGCCTTCGCAGGGCCCTCTGCATGCCAGATATTTTACATCCGACATTTCCAGCTCTAACCATGACCCTGCAAGAAAGGGGCTGCCATCCCTATTACTAAGGAAACCAGCCTCGGAGAGATCAATTGGCTTGCCCAAGGAGACATGGGGGACAAGCGAGCCCAGTCTCCCCACTCTATCCCCTGGCTGGACGAATGCCACACATTTTAAGAGCCTCTCGACTCCAGCAGACTAAAGCAGAATCCCTGTCCAGAGGCCTTTACGTTACCGAAATGTGATTTACAAGATGCAGTACAACATGCTGACAAGCCCTTGCCACTGTCTTCTTGAGGCTGGGAAGAGGCTGGTGGGACAGGGTCAGGAATGCAAAGTCGGGACCTTTTTACTCTTGACTCAGTATGTAATTAATTTTTTGAAAGGACAATTTATTCACCTAGTTCAAAAATCAAATTAATGTTAAAATATATATTGATAATTCTCAGTCCTCCCATCTGTCTCCCACTGCCATGCCAATCCTTTTCCCATAGGCAGCACATTTTATTAGTTTTCTGTGTTGCTTTCTGCAAATACAAGCAGGTGCAAGCTTGTATCCTTGTCCCCCAGCCCTTTCACACTCAAGTGGTAGCCTTCTGTATACACCTGGTATGTCGGTTTGGATCTATTATGTCCCCCAGAAAAGCCATGTTCTTTAATGCAATCCTGTGGGGGCAGATGTATTAGTCTTTTGATTAAGGTGGAACCTTTTGATTGAGTGTTTCCACGAAGATATGACTCACCCAACTGTGGGTGAGACTTTGGATTAGATTATTTCCATGGATATGTGGCCCCGCCCATTTAGGTGGGTCTTGATTAGTTCACTGGAGTATTTAAGAGAGAAGCTAAGAGCTGACACAGACCCAGATGCTTGCTGACACTTAGAGATGCTTGGAGATGCAGACAGAAGGCCATGTGGAAATGCTAGGCTAAGAGATGAGGTCCAGAGTTTGCCCCAGAGAAGCTAAGAGAGGACCCCCAGATGCTTAGAGAGAAAAGACCTGGGAGAAAGAAGCAAGGACACACAGGAGCTGAGAGAGAGGAGCTAAGACAGAAGCCCAGAGACATTTTGGAGAAAGCCATTTTGAAACACAACCCAGGAGCAAAGGACCAGCAGACGCCAGCCACGTGCCTTCCCAGCTGACAGAGGTGTTCCGGATGCCATTGGCCATTCTTCAGTGAAGGTATCCTCTTGTTGATGCCTTAGTATGGACACTTTTATGGCCTTAGTACTGAATATTTGTAACCTAATAAACCCCCTTTATAAAAGTCAATCCAACAACACATTAACAAGTCAAAAGGGAAAAATCAATTGATCATCTCAATAGATGCTGAAAAAGCATTTGACAAAATCCAACATCTGTTTTTGATAAAAACACTTCAAAAGGTAGGAATTGAAGGAAACTTCCTCAATATGATAAAGAGCATATATGAAAAACCAACAGCCAGCATAGTACTCAATGGTGAGAGACTGAAAGCCTTCCCTCTAAGATCAGGAACAAGACAAGGATGCCCGCTGTCACCACTGTTATTCAACATTGTGCTGGAAGTGCTAGCCAGGGCAATCCAGCAAGACAAAGAAATAAAAGGCATCCAAATTGGAAAAGAAGAAGTAAAACTGTCATTGTTTGCAGATGATATGATCTTATATCTGGAAAACCCTGAGAAATTGATGACACAGCTACTAGAGCTAATAAACAAATTTAGCAAAGTAGCGGGATACAAGATTAATGCACATAAGTCAGTAATGTTTCTATATGCTAGAAATGAACAAACTGAAGAGACACTCAAGAAAAAGATTCCATTTTCAATAGCAACTAAAAAAATCAAGTACCTAGGAATAAACTTAACCAAAGATGTAAATGACCTATACAAAGAAAACTACATAACTCTACTAAAAGAAATAGAAAGGGACCTTAAAAGATGGAAAAATATTCCATGTTCATGGATAGGAAGGCTAAATGTCATTAAGATGTCAATTCTACCCAAACTCATCTACAGATTCAATGCAATCCCAATCAAAATTCCAACAACCTACTTTGCAAACTTGGAAAAGCTAGTTATCAAATTTATTTGGAAAGGGAAGATGCCTCGAATTGCTAAAGACACTCTAAAAAAGAAAAACGAAGTGGGAGGACTTACACTCCCTGACTTTGAAGCTTATTATAAAGCCGCAGTTGCCAAAACAGCATGGTACTGGCACAAAGATAGACATATAGATCAATGGAATCGAATTGAGAATTCAGAGATAGACCCTCAGATCTATGGCCGACTGATCTTTGATAAGGCCCCCAAAGTCACCGAACTGAGTCATAATGGTCTTTTCAACAAATGGGGCTGGGAGAGTTGGATATCCATATCCAAAAGAATGAAAGAGGACCCCTACCTCACCCCCTACACAAAAATTAACTCAAAATGGACCAAAGTTCTCAATATAAAAGAAAGTACCATAAAACTCCTAGAAGATAATGTAGGAAAACATCTGCAAGACCTTGTATTAGGCGGCCACTTCCTAGACTTTACACCCAAAGCACAAGCAACAAAGGAAAAAATAGATAAATGGGAACTCCTCAAGCTTAGAAGTTTCTGCACCTCAAAGGAATTTCTCAAAAAGGTAAAGAGGCAGCCAACTCAATGGGAAAAAATTTTTGGAAACCATGTATCTGACAAAAGACTGATATCTTGCATATATAAAGAAATCCTACAACTCAATGACAATAGTACAGACAGCCCAATTATAAAATGGGCAAAAGATATGAAGAGACAGTTCTCTGAAGAGGAAATACAAATGGCCAAGAAACACATGAAAAAATGTTCAGCTTCACTAGCTATTAGAGAGATGCAAATTAAGACCACAATGAGATACCATCTCACACCGGTTAGAATGGCTGCCATTAAACAAACAGGAAACTACAAATGCTGGAGGGGATGTGGAGAAACTGGGACTCTTATTCATTGTTGGTGGGACTGTATAATGGTTCAGCCACTCTGGAAGTCAGTCTGGCAGTTCCTTAGAAAACTAGATATAGAGTTACCGTTCGATCCAGCGATTGCACTTCTCGGTATATACCCGGAAGATCAGAAAGCAGTGACATGAACAGATATCTGCACGCCAATGTTCATAGCAGCATTATTCACAATTGCCAAGAGATGGAAACAACCCAAATGTCCTTCAATAGATGAGTGGATAAATAAAATGTGGTATATACACACGATGGAATACTACGCGGCAGTAAGAAGGAACGATCTCGTGAAACATATGACAACATGGATGAACCTTGAAGACATAATGCTGAGCGAAATAAGCCAGGCACAAAGAGAGAAATATTATATGCTACCACTAATGTGAACTTTGAAAAATGTAAAACAAATGGTTTATAATGTAGAATGTAGGGGAACTAGCAGTAGAGAGCAATTAAGGAAGGGGGAACAATAATCCAAGGAGAACAGATAAGCTATTTAACGTTCTGGGGATGCCCAGGAATGACTATGGTCTGTTAATTTCTGATGGATATAGTAGGAACAAGTTCACAGAAATGTTGCTATATTATGTAACTTTCTTGGGGTAAAGTAGGAACATGTTGGAAGTTAAGCAGTTATCTTAGGTTAGTTGTCTTTTTCTTACTCCCTTGTTATGGTCTCTTTGAAATGTTCTTTTATTGTATGTTTGTTTTCTTTTTAACTTTTTTTTCATACAGTTGATTTAAAAAAGAAGGGAAAGTTAAAAAAAAAAATAGAAAAACAAGGAAAAAAAAGATGTAGTGCCCCCTTGAGGAGCCTGTGGAGAATGCAGGGGTATTCGCCTACCCCACCTCGATGGTTGCTAACGTGACCACAGACATAGGGGACTGGTGGTTTGATGGGTTGAGCCCTCTACCATAAGTTTTACCCTTGGGAAGACGGTTGCTGCAAAGGAGAGGCTAGGCCTCCCTATGGTTGTGCCTAAGAGCCTCCTCCCGAATGCCTCTTTGTTGCTCAGATGTGGCCCTCTCTCTTTGGCTAAGCCAACTTGGCAGGTGAAATCACTGCCCTCCCCACTACGTGGGATCAGACACCCAGGGGAGTGAATCTCCCTGGCAACATGGAATATGACTCCCGGGGAGGAATGTAGACCCAGCATCGTGGGACGGAGAACATCTTCTTGACCAAAAGGGGGATGTGAAAGGAAATGAAATAAGCTTCAGTGGCAGAGAGATTCCAAAAGGAGCCGAGAGGTCACTCTGGTGGGCACTCTTACGCACACTTTAGACAACCCTTTTTAGGTTCTAAAGAATTGGGGTAGCTGGTGGTGGATACCTGAAACTATCAAACTACAACCCAGAACCCATGAATCTCGAAGACAGTTGTATAAAAATGTAGCTTATGAGGGGTGACAATGGGATTGGGAAAGCCATAAGGACCGCACTCCACTTTGTCTAGTTTATGGATGGATGAGTAGAAAAATAGGGGAAGGAAACAAACAGACAAAGGTACCCAGTGTTCTTTTTTACTTCAATTGCTCTTTTTCACTCTAATTATTATTCTTGTTATTTTTGTGTGTGTGCTAATGAAGGTGTCAGGGATTGATTTAGGTGATGAATGTACCACTATGTAATGGTACTGTAAACAATCGAAAGTACGATTTGTTTTGTATGACTGCGTGGTATGTGAATATATCTCAATAAAATGAAGATTAAAAAAAAAAAGTCAATCCATTTCTGGTATTTTGCATGATGGCAGCTTTAGCAAACCGGAACATCAAGTTTGTTCACTTGACAGTACGTCTTAGAGGTCTTTGCAAAAGGCAATTCATCAATACTTTTCACAGCGGTGTAATACCCCATTGTGTTTATATTCCCCAGTTTATTCTGTCATCTTCCTATGAATGGACACGAGTTGTGTCTGATTTTTCACTATGACAGATAGGATCTTCTGCTACAGGAAATAATGCTGCATGTATGTTCCTGCAGCCATCTGCAGGCCCAATAAAACCCAGCTCCTTAAAGTGGGATTGCTAGCTCAGAGGTATGTGAGACTGTAATTGTGAGAGACGCTACCAGGTTCCTCTCCGCTGGACGGTGCTACTTCACACGGTCATCAGCAGTAGGTGTCAGGGGCTCTTTTCCCACAGGCTCCTCAGTCTTTGGGATTTGTGCTGATCTGAGAAGTGAGAAACGCCCTCTTGGTGTGGTTTTAATGTATAATTGACATCAGGAGTGAGGCTGGGCGTGGTTAAGGGCTGTGTGTGTGTGTGTGTATACACGTGTGTGTGTTTGCGTGTGTTTCCTGGGAACTCTCAGCTCAGGTCCTCTGCCCACTTTTTCTCTTAGTTTGAAGTACTGGAATTCACCAGCTTTTCTTCTGATGCTTTGCACTTCTGAAGTTCATTTGAGAAGTCCTCCTCAACTCCAGGTCACACGGTTACCCCTAACTTCTCCCTTGACTTCAGAGCTTTGCTTTCACCCTTGGGTTTTCCATGTTCCACCCACCTGGACTCCACTTCTGTGTGTCCTGTGGGAGGAATTAAGCCCTACTTTCTCCCCATAGAGACCCCGTTTCCCCATCTCCGTTTACTGATGCAGCCATCCTTTCCTGGTCACTCCCATGGCCTCTGGACTGTGTTTAGATTTCCCATCGGCCTTTGGGTCTGTCTCCGAGGTCTCCATCTGTCCCCACCTTGGTCCCTCTGTATTTTCTGGGCCAGTACCGGATGGTTTTGTTATTATGATTTTGTAGCAAATCTTACTGCCACATAGGGCAACACTTACGATATTCTAACCTGAGTTCCTGAAAGTAAACCGCCACAGGAACCTGGAGGCACCGCTGTAAATGAATGACCTCCACCGAGTGCAGAGGACTTTGTCGGTGGCCTCTTCTTCCTCTCGTGGTGGACGCCTCTCCTCCGCGGGGACGGTCAGCAGCGTGGCCAGTCGCCTGCTTGGCCGCGGGGCCTGTGGCTGCACTCGAGCACCAGGGACAGCCGCAGTCTTCTGGGAGCCGGTGGAGGGGCCTCCCCGAGGAGCCGCTCTTGGGGAGTCAGCACTGTCAGTGCCGCAGGTGAGGAAACCAATTCTCAGAGGCTACGTGGGTCACGGGCCAGGTCTAAAGACGTCAGGACTCTCTTTGAGGCCCTTGCGTGTGGTCCACCTGGAGTTCTTCTGTTAAATCATAAGCTCCTCAAGGGCAGTGACTGTTTCTGGAACCACCATTTCAGGAAGGCTTTGTGGGGTAAACAACCCACCAATAAGAACAGACAGATTATTTATGCAGAGTTTGCTGTACAAGGAGGTCAGCTACTGTCTCTTGGTTTTGGTGGAGACTCAAGCTCAGGAAGGGAAGCGGGAAGGTTCCAGGGGAAGGAGACGGTGTGTGCTGACCGGGGGCTGCTGGTGTGGGGGGCTGGAGGCAGCTTGCTGGAAGCGGGGGTCCTGCATATCTGGGGCGGGGGGTGCACTTGGCTTTCTCTGACTGGTCCTGAGCTGGATGTGGGAGGGTCCCTGACCGAGCCCCGGCCGCTCCGGGCTGTAGCTGCAGCGTTGTGGCCTGGCTTCCGGACCGGTGGTGGGTCAGGGCTCTCTGCCCAGTCCAGTCCGGTCATCATCCCTTCGTCCAGCCAGTGTCTCGCTGTGACCACAGCAGGAGCCAGTAAACTTTGGGTGTGGAGCTGATTAGAATTCGTGTGCAGGACTTCAACACTTGGGTGTGTGTGAATGTACCAAGAGAGCTCTGATGTTCACACACTCGGTCACACTCTTGTTTGTTCATCACATGGCCACATTCCCAGGAAGGGACAAGACGCACCGTCTCCCTGTTAGCCTTGAAAACCCTTCATATGTGCGTTTCAGTGAGGCACAGAGAAACACAGGAGCACGTCTGGGCTGACAGTGAATGCATCTGGGCTGATAAGTACTGACACTTCCGGGCTGGGCGTTTGCCAGAGCAAAGCTGGTTGGTCTTGGCCTGGGTGAGGGCGAGGGCCGCAGGGTCGGAAGAGGCTGTTTGTTAAACAACGGGGGGAGCAGGCCCCGCGGGATTAGCCCAGCCCTGGCTCCGGACTCCCCCCGACAGCGTCCTGGAGCAGCCGAGCCCGGGGGCCGGGGGCCGGGGGCTGCCCGCGGGGAGGGCCGCACGCCTCCTGAGGGATGAGACCAGACCGTGCGGTCCGTGGCGTAAACCCAGAGCGGGGCCCACCCCCAGACACCAGCGTCCCTTGGCGGGTTTTTGTTGGGGGTGGCAGAGTCCAGTGGGCTGTGAGCAGGTCCCCAAGCAGGGTCTCCTGACGCCCCCACCCCACCCTGCTGCCCGCCGAGGCTCTGGCCAGGGCCAGGGTCCCAGGACACAGACCTGGGTGGGCCCCTCCCCGCCCCCCAAGAAGCCGGAAGCTTCCCGAGTCGCTGCCCCATCCCCCTCACCCCACCACTGCCCTCGGGGTGGTCACTGTCCCTTAATATATATTTTTTTTAATTTAATTTTTAAATTTACTGACTGTGTCTATTCACAAAGCAACCCCTCCACCTCCCTTCCCGCCATCCTGGGCCCCTGTAACCTCGAGTCTGCTTTCTGCCTCAGCAAATTCGCTATTTCCAGGCCTCTTGTAAGTGACAGCGTAGAGCATCTGTCCTTGTGTCTGGCTTACTGCACTCCGCACAGCGTTTTCTGGGTTTTTCCGTGTTGCCGCAGGTCTCAGAGCTCCATTCCTTCTTAGGGCCAAGCGACGTTCCATCGGACGCACAGGCCACGTTTGTGTGTCCTCTGCGGGGGACACGGGGGTTGCTTCCCCTTGGGGCTCGGCCCCTGTTAGAGAGTGAAAATCCTCCAATAGACAAATTCACTCACTGTTGCTCTCCACAGTGACTTATTTTATAGCCCCAGTTCCTCTCAAGGTTCACTCTCCAGGGTCTCCGTCTTGGTTTTGGTTGCACAAGTAATAACAACAACGTATTTTCCTTGTAGTATTTAAGTACCGGTGTGGGCGCTCACCTCCTCCGCGGCGTGGGCGCTCACCTCCTCCGCGGTGCCTTCTGTTCCTCTGGGGGGCACACAGGTCACACCTATGGTTTTACAAGAACAAAGAAGCGCAGCTGCTCTTGGTGCCGGTGCCCCCCACCCCGTGCCCGCAAGGACGCTGCTGGTGGGAGGCTCCCCCCGGAGCTGCCCGGTCCCAGGGGTTTGCTCCCCAGACGGACACCAGAGGACCCGTGTCCCCACTGCAGCCAGGCAGGATGCCACCAAACCTGCACCGTTTGGACCACTGTGGCCGGGGAGATGCAACCTCATTTTGAGGTTCTGCCCTTCTTGCCTGTTCCTGCGGTGGAGCCCCTCTTCGGGTTTGTGCCCCGATCACCTCCTCCACGGTGAACTTCCTGAGCACAGCTCGCCCGGTTCTGTGCTGGGGTGGCTTGCACAGCAGTTGGAGCCTGAGGGTACTGGGGTACGGATCGGCAGGTGCTCACACTTGTCCTCCTCGCCCTGTCGCTCCCTGTGCTCTAGACGCTGCTTTCACTCACTAGTCGCCTCGTCTTCCTCCCTCATCCTGACCTCCTTCTGGCAGCTCACCTCTCAGCTGCAGTCTCTTCTCTCCCCTGAACTCCATCTTTCCTCTGAACTCCTGTTTGGAGACGCCGTTTCCCCCTTACATTCCCTTGCTTTGATGGAGGGATGTGGGCTCTTTATGTATCTTCAGCTTCGTGGGGTTATTCTTCTCCTGGTGAGTCATCTTCATCTGCCGTGTCTGTGCACCACTGCCCTTCTCTCACCTATGCACCTGTGTGTCTGTGCGCCCCTGCCCTTCTCTTACTACCCTGAGACTCTCCCAAAGCCCACCTGGGCCACAGCCCTTGTTGTTTCCAGAAAGGTCATTGGTTCAAGTCCACAGGTGTTCCTTGGGTCCAGGATCCTTCCGGAAGCTTCTGGAGATGTGCACCTGTGGGTGATTCCTTGGCCTGGCTCATTCAATGAGCAGCTGCTCGGCTCAGCCCCTAGCTCAAGAGGGTTTCCTGGAGCGGAAGTTTCCTCATTCACCATGTGTGTGTTCCATTTTGCTAAAGCTGCTGTCATGCAAAATACCAGAAATGGATTGGCTTATATAAAGAGGGTTTATTAGGTTACAAATGTACAGTTTTAAGGCCATTAAAGTGTCCAAACTAAGACATCAACCAGAGGATACCTTCACTGGAGAAAGGCTGATGGTTTCTAGAACACCTCTGTCAGCTGGGAAGGCACGAGGCTGGTGTCTGCTGGTCCTTTGCTCCTTGGTTGCATTTCAACATGGCTTTCTCCAAAATGTCTCTGGGCTTCTGTCTTAGTGTCTCTCTCAGCTCCTGGGTGTCCTTGCTTCTTTCTCCCAGGGCATTTCTCTCTAAGCGTCTGGGGCTTCATCTCTTAGCTTAGTGTCTCCAAATGTCCTTCTGTCTGCATCTCCAAGCATCTCCAAGCGTCAGTGTCTGTCGGCTGCTGAGCTCTCTTAAATACTCCAGTGAACTAATCAAGAACCACCTTGAATGGGTGGGGTCCATACCTCCATGGAAATATTCAGTCAAAAAGTCTGCCCCCACAAGATTGTGTTAAAGAACATGGCTTTTCTGAGGGACATAATATATGCAAATCGGCATAGCACGCTTGCTCCATTTCAGAGAGGAGAGGGGTGGGGATGGGACCCTCTGCAGGCCTGGCTCAGTGTAGACACTCGCACAAGCCCTGGGAAACCAGCAGATGCCGTCCACACCGGCCACCGTTTGCTGGTGAGGAGCAGGGTTAGACCCAGTGTGGGATGGGGAGTCAGGGAGAAGTAGGCACGGCTGCTTCTCGGAGGACAAAATCAGATACCGTGGGGGCTGCCAGGTGCCGCGCCCACACCCACCAAGCATTGGATCAGTCTCAGTTGTTCTGTGTGTAGCCAATGATGCAGCATGAGCTTGAAGAGTTACTTTCCTTTATAAGCCGCGCAGGCCCATTAACAGCCTGTCTGGATTGTCTTTTACTGAATTGATCTGCCTGGGGCTGGGTGGTCTAATGCAGATGGGTTAGAGATGCAGATTCCCAGGCTCTACCGCTCGTGTTCTGCAAACCTGGGCAGCCCCTGTGCTTCCCTGCCCCTCACCGTGGGACTGCGGGCCTGTGGTCTGAGGCCATGGGGCCTTCCTCCTTCCGGGGTGCAGAGACCGTCAGTGGGCAAGCCGGGGCACTTCCTTCAACCCGTCTCCCTGGTTCGGTTCAGTGTGGCAAACATTTGTCTAGCATCTGCACCGGGACCCAGGCTGCACGCTGCCTGGATTTGGAGAACGGCCGTGAGCATGTGAGGCCTCGCAAAACCCCCCAAAACCCAAGTCCCAGGACTCCAAGGCTGCTGGGGAACAGGGCTTCTGGCCCCATGCCCTCCCGGGGCTCTCGGGGAGCCGGCCCCTCCAGGAAGGAATCCTCCGTGCTGAGGACCAGCCGCGCTCCTATCGGGAAGGGGGGCCTTCCGGGGCCGTCCTGTTGTGTCCACAGCTGCCCGCGGCTCGGCCTTCTGCCTGACCTTGTTGCTGAGGTGCCCGTGGGCTCTGCTGGCCAGGGCTACTGGTGGCAGCTGGCTGGTCCCTAAGGGTCCTGGCATCCCTGGGCAAACCCAGGCAGAAGGTCCCACCGCAAGACCCCCAGGCCCGGGGAGAAGCTCAGGGGTGACGTCTCAGTTCACACATGGCCAGCTCTTTGCCTCAAGCCTCAGGCCTGGTACAGGCAGCCAGGTTGGGGGGCTTTGAGGTAGGGGCCCCGGCTCTGCTCCCAGCCAGTCCCTGCCCCAATAACCCAGGCCCGGTCGCTGGTCCAGAGCCCCCTTTCTGCTCACGGACACGCATCACGCCCCCCACTCTTCTGCCTTACCAGCCGCCCCAGCCGGCCCAGCAGTTATGTCCCCCCAGACCTATCTGCCCCCCGAACGGCTGCAAGGAGCTACAGGCAGGGGCAGTGCCAGCTCCAGGGCAGCCCCTGGGGCCGGGCTGACACTCCACTGCCAGCAGCTTCCTTGCCAGGCCCTGTCCAGGGGAGCCGGATGCAGAGGGTGGCCAGGGGGCTCGGAGGAGGGGGCACAGGCCCACGGGGGCCTTGTGTGATGCCCCAGCATTGTATGTGCATGAGCCTTTCTCCCGCGCGGTGGTTCACTTCTGCTCTCCCACACCATACCCAGCACCCCGACGGCCTGTCGACTGGACAGCACTCAGCTCACAGAACCCAGCGTGGCAGAGTGGGGGCTCAGCGAGCAGGGGCAGAGCCCCCTAGCTCTCGGCTTCCTCGCTGGTCAATGGGTCACCCAGCTCGCCGGGCACGCCCCATAACCGGGGCCGTGGGGTTCCCGTATGAGGCCGAGCGGTGCTGTGGCCAGGAGTAACCCCCACCCCGGTCTCTCCGCCGCAGACCTGCACCCCCTGGATCTCCTGGCCGAGGCGGTCCCCGCGGACGGCACCACGGGCGGCGTGAGGACGGTGGTGGCTCAAGGCGCGTGGGGATTCCAGTTCTCGGCCGCCGCGCCCCGCGCCGTCAGCTTTCCCGCGTCGAGGATCTTCTTCAGATGCGATCTCTTCCCCGAAGAATTCTCCATCGTGGTAACCTTGAAAGCTCCCAAGCTGCCACCTAAGGTCAGTGACATTGTTACTGAATTCTTCAGTTAGAATAACTGGATTTTCCTTTCTGATGTCGTCAACCAAGGGCACAGCCAGTCGGATTTCAGGGTGGCGTCTGTCCTGGTCCCCTGCGACACCTTTGGGATGGACAGCCCCTTGCTGTGATCAGTAGTGAGGTCCTCGTCACTGGCCGTGTGCAGGCAGAATCTGGGTGACAATTTGCTGGGGGTTTGTTTTGGTAATTCCTGCAATTATAACTTTTCTGGTGAGCTAAACCATCAAAGGCCTAATATAACACTTCGAGTTTTTAGCTTGACATCCTTTGACAGGAAATAGAAACAATAAACACCAAACAAAGATGGGCCCTTTGTGGGTCTGCTTACCCGTGGTTTCTAAGTGCCCTGTTCCCATGCTCCCCCGACTAGCCTGGAAGGTTCCTTGATGGCAAAGATGAGATTATCAGCTGCCCTTGGCTTCTAGAAACACTCACTGTAGGTGTGTGGCAGATCCTTCTCAAATAAATAAACGTGAATGTGCGTGTCCAACTCAGAGCCGTCGATTAGGAAAGGGCAGTCCTTGTCGCTGTAATGCGACCCTCCATCGATTTTCTCACTGCACGTGTTCTGCCTGGACGAGTCCTGGTTTCTTCCTCCGGTGCACTGTCCTCTCCTGCTCCTCCATCGAATCTACCGTCAAACCCAACCCCTGGGTTTTCAGTTTCTGTGATTAGATTTTTCAGTTCTACCATTTTCATTTTGTTCTTTGTTGTAGAATTCCTGCTCTCAGGTTAAATTCCACATCTTGTCAGCTTGTTTCTTGAACATAACTCCAATATTTAGACCCAATGGCTCCATTGCATGAGCAACTCCAATATGTGGCTCTCTCAAAGGATAGGTCTGGTCCTCTGCTCTTTTTATTTTCTGTCATGCTCATTAATTTATTAGCAGCTTTATTGAGATATAATTCACTTGCTATAGGTGGACCCATTTAATGGGTACAGCTCATCCACAGCTTTTAGGATGTCCATATGTGTGGGCACCCAACACCCCAGTCAATTCAAGAACATTTTCATCATCTGAAAGAGAAACCCCGGGCCCCTTAGCTACCACCTCCCACACTTGCACCCCCTCCAGCCCTGAGCAATTACTCATCCGCTTTCTGTCTCTATCTATTTGCCTGTTCTGGGTGGTTCCTATAAGTGGAGCCTATGATATGTGGCTTCCTTAACCCGGCGTAATGTTTTCAAGGTCCCGCAGTGCTGCAGCCTGTATCAGGGCTTCATGCCTTTTTATGGCCCAATAACGGCCCACTGGGTGGATGTATCACCATTTGTTTATCTGTTTATGAGGTAGTGGACATTTGGGTTGTTTCCCCCTGTATCAGTCAGGGTTCTCCAGGGAAATAGAACCAACAGGAGATATCTGTGAAGAGTACGAGATTTTATAGAAGTGTCTCATGCAACTGTGGGGATGCACGAGTCCAAATTCCGTAGGGCAGGCTGTGAGCTGGCAGCTCCGATGAAGGTCTTTGATGAACTCCCCAGGAGAGGCTGGCTGGCTGAAGGAGAGACGGAATTTCTCTCTTCTGACTGCGGAAGCCATCACCTCCCCCATTAAAAGCTTTCCATTGATTAGATCCAACATCTCTCATTGCGGAAGGCACTCCCCTTGGCCGACTGCAGCTGTCTTCAGCCATAGATGCAATCAACGTACTGATGATTTAAGTCCATGAAATGTCCTTGCAGCAACAGATAGGTCAGTTCTTGCTAGACCAGGCAACTGGGCACCATCACCTGCCAAACTGACACATGAACCCAACCACCACACCACCTTTTGGGTATCGTGAACAATGCTGCACTGAACATTCATGTAAAAGTCTTTGTTTGAATCCCTGTTTTCACTTCTTCAGGATGGAATTGCGGGTCGTAGGACATTTCTATGTTTAACTTTTTTAGGAATCACCAAAGTGCTTTGTGTAATGGCTGCTCCATTTTACATTCCCACCAGCAATGGATAAGGGTTCCAACTTCTCCACATCCTCACTGACATGTTATTTTTCATTTAAAAAAGAATTCTAGCCATCCTGCTGTGCGTGAAGTGCTGTCTTGTTGTGGTTTTGATTTGCGTCTCCCTGATGGGTAGTGATGGGAGCCTCTTTTCATGGGCTTGTTGCCCCTTGTATATCTTTTTTGGAGAAATGTCTATTCAAGTCCTTTGCCCATTTTTAAACTGGGTTGTTTGTTTGTTGTTGAGTTGTTAGAGTTCTTTATGCATTCTCTATACTAGACCCCTATCAGATACATGATTCGTAAATATTTTCTTCCATTCTGTAGATTATCTTTTCACTTTCTCGATAGTGTCCTTTGATGCACAAAACTTTAATTTTGTTGAAGTCAAATTAACTTTTTTTCTTTTATGCTTTCGGTGTCTTATCTAAGAAACCATTGCCAAATCCGGGGACATGAAGTTTCACCCCTATGTTTTATTTTAAGTATTTTATAAATTTAGCTCTTACATTTAGATCCATTTTGAGCTCATTTTTTGTAAATGGTGTGAAGCAAGGTCCAGTTTCATCTTTCTGCACGTGACTCTCCAGTTGCCTCAGCAAAACACCATTTTCCACCACTAAATGGTCTTGGCACCTTTGTCAAAAATCAGTTGATCATACACATACGGGTTTATTTCTGGACTCTCATTTCTATTCCATTGATCTATATTATATCCTTATTCTGTTCCTTTTTTATAAGTTTTGAAATTGGGAAGTGAGTCTCCAATTTCGTTCTGTTTCAAGATTTTTTTGGCTAGTCTGGGTCTCTTGCAATTCCATTTAAATTTTAAAATCAGCTTCTTAATTTCAACAAAGAAGTCAGCTGGGATTCTGATCAGAATTGCATTGACTCAGCAGATCAGTTTGGGGAGTATAGCCATCTCAACAATGCTAAGTCTTCTGAACCTTGAACATGGGTTATCTTTCCATTTATTCAGATCTTTAATTTCTTTCAACAATGTTTTATATTTTTCAGTGCATAAGTTTTGCACTTTTGTTAAATTTATTCCTGAGTATTTTACTCTTTTTGATGCTATTGTGAATAGAATTGTTTTCTGAATTTTACTTTCAGATTATTCATTGTAATGTGTATAAATATAATTGATTTTTTATGTTGCTCTTATATTCTGCAATCCTGTTGAACTTGTTATAATCATTTTTTTAGTGGATTCCTTAGGATTTTCTATAAACAAGATTGTGTCATGTGCAAATAGAAATAGTTTTACTTCTTCCTTTCCAATTTGGATGCCTTTCATTTCTTTCTCTTGCCCAACTGCCCCGCCTAGAACCTCAACACAATGTCAAATAGAAGAGGCAGGAGCAGACAACTTGTCCTGTTCCTGACCTTGTCTTTCACCACTGAGTGTGGCGTCAGCTGTGGGTTTTTCATAGATGCCCTTTATCTTGTTGAGGAAGTTCTCTTCTACTCCTAGTTCGTCGAGTGTTTTATATCATGAAAGAGTGACCGGATTTTGTCAAAAAAAAAAATTTTTTTTTTGCTTCAATTGAGGTGATTGTATGGTTTTTGTCTTTTTTATCTTATTTACATGGAGCCTTAAATTTGTTGGTTTTTGAATATTAAACCAACATTGCCATCCTGGGATAGATCTCACTTTGTCAGTGTAGAATTCTTTTCATATGTGGTGGAGTTGGTTTGCTAGTATTTTTCTGAGGAGTTTTGTGTTCATATTCAGAAGTGCTATTGCTCTGTAGTATTCCTCACCTGTGATGTCTTTGGTTTGGGTATCAGGTTAACACCGGCCTCATCGAGTGACCTTGCAAGTACTCCCTCCTCTTCAGTTTTTCTGGAAGAGTTTGAGAAGTATAGATATTAATTCTCCTTTAAATGTTTGGTAGAATTCAGCAGTGATGTTATCTGGACATGGATTTACCTTTGTAGATAGCTTTTTGATTAATAATTCCATCTCTTTGCTTGTTTTAGGTCTAATAGGATTGTCTATTTGTTTTTGAGTGAATTTTGGTAGTTTGTGGCTTTCTAGGAATTTATCCATGTCATCCAAATTATCTACTTTACAGCATACAAATGTTCAAAGATTTAAAAAATAATCTTTACTTCTGTAAGATCAGTAGTAATGTCCTCTTTTTAATTTCTGATTTTAGTAGTTTGAATCTTGTCAATTTTTCCTTGGTAAATCTAGCTAAAAAGTTTGTCAATTTTGTTAATCTTCTCAAAGAGCCAGCTTTTGATTTTCTCTATTGTTTTTCTATCCTCTGTTTAATTAATTCTGCTCTTACCCTTTTTATTTTCTTACTTCTCCTTGCTTTAAGTTTAGTTTGCTCTTTTTTCAATGTCCTAAGGGGAAAGTTTAGGTTATTGGTTTGAGACATTTCTTCTATTTTAATGTAAGTGCTTGCAACTATAAATTTCCCTCTACCAGCTGCTTTAGCCAAATCCCATTAGTTTTGGTACATTGTGCCTTCATTTTCATTCACCTCACAGTATTTTCTAATATCCCTTTTGATTTCTTCTTTGCCCTATTGGTTATTTAGGAGTATGCCATTTGATTTCCACATATTTGTAATTTTCCAAGGATCTTCCTTGTTACAGATTTCTAATTTTACTCCCTTGTGGTCAGGGAACATGATTTGTATGATTTCAGTCCTTTTAAACTTGTCAAGGGCTGTCTTATGGCCTAGCTTGTGGCCAGCCCTGGAGCCTGCTCCACGTGCACCCGAGAAGAGCGTGCATCCTACTGTTTGCTGAAGCCGTGCACCGTGTGACAGCCGCAGAGGGGACTGGAGGGCCCCGAGATGTGCGGCACACGCTTCCTTTCATGCAGCCCTAGAAGGGGCAGATGCCCGAATCCAGTCGGCCTTGAATTTGTGCGAATTTAAGTCTCAGTGTTTGTGGGGATTGGTCCTCGCTTTAGGGCTCAGCCCTTCCAAACATTGGCTGAAGTTCTGGAGGCAGCTCCCGTTTGCATCTCCGCAGCCCTGAGGACCCGCAGCTCCCCTCGGCTCGCCGGCCTCTGCCTCCCCAGGCAGGCTGCACGTGAGCCCCCAGAGGCTCTGGGCGGTGCACACCTGCGGGCGCCCTCGGCGAACTCCCCTCTCCCCTCTGGGTCCTGGTGGCCGCACTCAGAGCTTTTTATTGCCATCCACATTTGCTAGCTCTTCTTGGAGGGAGGGTTGGTCTGTAACGAGGTTTCTGCCATTACCAGAAGCAGAAATTCTGTCCTAATTTTCACCGATGCTCTACCAGGCTTCCCTCTTGGGGCGACTCGCCAGGATGGCCGTGTCACCCCCACTTGCATGCAAACCAGCAGATGGAAACACGTGTGCGTTCACAGCAGCAACAAGATGGAAAGAACCAGGTACCTGCAGGTAGGAAATTCGGGAAGACTGCCTCCTGCCTTCCTTACAGGAAACAGACTCTTTAAAAAGGATGCAACACAGGAAGAGTGATGGTCAGAAGCTCCGCTTTTAGAAGCATCACGTATTTGTCATTCTATATGTAAACCTGCTAATTACAGGGAATTCAGAAAATACAGACGAGACCAAGAAACTAAAAATCATCTCCTTTCATCCTTTGGAGACAGCCATCCCCTGAACTGTTTGATTTTTGTTTAATTTTACTCAGTCACTTTTCCAAAGAGCTTTGGATGGTTGGTTTATATTGCACAATTGTAGTTACACAGTAAATAGATTTCTGTGGCCCATTTCCCACTTGGCATCATAACTTAAACATGTTTGAATGTTTATGTTATAGTTCAGAGAGGCTACATGATATTTATCAGAGATCATCTTACTTCTCTATTGGACTTGAAATGGTTTCCAGTTTTCTCGAGGTAGCAAATTCTTACATTATCTCAACTATTTTCCGTCATGATTCAGAGAAAAACAACTCACCCTGGGGGGTCTCTTCCCTTGATGTGGGAATGCTAGAACCGAAAACGGGCTCCAACGTGCCTGCAGGTTGTCACACCCCAGGCTCCCAGAACAATCTGTCCCTGGCTGCTGCTGGACGGCACGTGCTGGACGCAGCCTCAGCCCCGGCGGCGGTGTCTGGGCCAACCCCACCGTCACAGACGGGCTTTAGGGGCTGCCTAACGTGCTTCTCCCTGTCGCTCACTCGCCACGCCTGCCCCAGTTGGCAGCGGGGGGCCAGGCGCCCAGAGCCCCCACCCTGACGAGTCCCTACGAGTCTCTGGCCTGGGAAGGGGAGGCACTGAGGGAGCCAGGGGAGCGCAGGGAGGCGGGAGCACTCCCACACGCTCTCGGGAGCACGGAGAGGTTCTCAGAAGGTTCGGCTTGTGGCGCATGCACCTGCCCCCAGGCTCACTCCGTCATCCCACAGAGCAGAGCAGGCACACGGGGCACTTCACGGCTGCCCTCGGTGGTGCACGCGTCCCCGTGGCCTGGAGTCGGAATCTGGGGTGTTCCCCTGCCTGCCCGGCAAGCAGAGTGGAGGGTCTGCTTACAAGGGCAGGAGACCCTGATGGCTTTTGCCCCCCCCCCCATCTTCAGGTGGTTCAACCCAATCCAGAGCATTTCTCTGGCTTCCCTCTGGGGCCAAGCACAGCTCAGGGGCGCCCGAGGCCACTCGGATCTTCCCAGACTGCAGCAGCCAGGAAGGAAGCCCAGGCCCCAAAACCACAACAGGGAAAGGGAAGGCCACGTGGAGCCACCGGCCAGGGCAAAACGCACAACACAGGGGGCTATAAAAGCCACAGCACGGCACACCGCACTCACACACTCACACACTCTCACACACACACACACACACACCTCCCAGCTCACCTCCTGCCCCTCCCCCACCGTGGCTGCATCCACCATGTCCGTCCGCTCCAGCGACGTGAGCTACGGCCGCCGGGTCTGCCTGCCCGGCTCCTGCGACTCCTGCTCAGACCCCTCCTGGCAGGTGGACGACTTCCCCGAGAGCTGCTGCGAGCCCCCCTGCTGCGCCCCCAGCTGCTGTGCCCCCATCTGCTGTAACTCCTCCTGCTGCGCCCCCACCTGCTGCGCCCCCACCTGCTGTAACACCACATGCTGTGCTCCCACCTGTTGCACCCCTGCCCCCTGCCTGACCCTCATCTGCACCCCAGTGAGCTGTGGGCCCAGCCCCTGTCAATCGATCTGCACCAGCTCCTGTGAGCCCTGCTGCCAGCAGTCTAGCTGCCTGCCTGCTTGCTGCACGTCCTCCCCCTGCACGTCCTGCTGTGTGCCCGTCTGCTGCAAGCCCGTCTGCTCTGGGCCCACCTGTTGTGGGGTCTCCCCCTGCCAGGACACTTCCTGCTGCCAGCAATCTAGCTGCCAGCCTGCTTGCTGCACATCCTCCCCTTGCACGTCCTGCTGTGTGCCCG
The DNA here is from genome assembly GCF_015220235.1 of Choloepus didactylus. Taxonomy (NCBI): domain Eukaryota; kingdom Metazoa; phylum Chordata; class Mammalia; order Pilosa; family Megalonychidae; genus Choloepus; species Choloepus didactylus. The sequence continues at coordinate 2,357,678 of NC_051307.1, forward strand.
TCTGCTGCAAGCCCATCTGCTCTGTGCCCACCTGCTGTGGGGATTCCTCCTGCCAGGACACTTCCTGCTGTCAGCAGTCTAGCTGCCAGCCTGCTTGCTGCACGTCCTCCCCCTGCACGTCCTGCTGCGTGCCCGTCTGCTGCAAGCCTGTCTGCTGCAGACCCTCCTCCTGTGTGTCCCTCCTCTGCCGCCCCGTGTGCAAGCCCGCCTGCTGCGTGCCCACCTCCTCCTGCTGTGCCCCCTCCTCCTCCTGCCAGCCCAGCTGCTGCCGCCCGGCCTCCTGCGTGTCCCTCCTCTGCCGGCCCGCATGCCCCTGTCCGGCCCGGACATCCTGCTGCTGATGGGGTGTGGTCCTCTGCCAGGGCAACTGAGCTCCAGACCCTCCTGTCACCTGCTGTCACTGCTGCTTGAATTCCTCCCCTGCCAAATAACAGCTTCTGAGTCTGCCTTCCCAGCCTGCCCCTGAGCCAGAGCACATGGCACTCTGGAAATTGGAAAGTGATTTTCACGCTGTAATGTCAACAAATTAGGAGGCCCAGAAGCCACAAGCCCGTGTCACGTGGCCTTCTGGGCACCTGTCCCCTCCCCAGGCACATCTCGAGTCTCGCAGCCTTGCCGGTGGCATCGTCCTCGGCTCCTGAGACCTGGCCCCTCTCTGGCCACCTGAACGAACCAGAGGACATGCCCCCTTTGCTTTTGCCCCTTGCAGCCCCCAGTGTTGCAGTGAGAGGCTGTGGCCCACGGGGCACCGCGGACAGAACCACCTGGAAGGTTGGAGAGGAGGCCACGGGCACACCCAGGGCCCGTCCTGCGCCTGACCTCGACAGCGTCCCTCCCTCAAGGCATGTCCACTGCCTGTGGCCTCCCCGTGGTCAGCTCCACCCGTGGCCGTGCTCTCGGGCCTGTGGCTGCCCCACCGGGCAGAGCTCCGCGTCCCCCGGCCGCCCCCTCGGCCTCCCGGGCAGACACCGCCTTCCTTGCGGCTCTCCTGGAAGCACAGACGTCCGCCTGCCCGCCCCGAGGTCTGGGGAGTTACGTCCCCTGATAAACCAGCCGAGGTGCTTGAGATCCGCGTCACTTCTCTCCTCGCTGGGGGGATTCACTCGTGCCGCTGTTTGGGCCCAGACTTTTCTTAGTTACAGATGCAGTTTTAAAAATGGATACAGGATACTCCAATTTTCACTCCTCTGGAACCAAGTCTATGTCTCAACAAATGTACACAGTTGTGAAGCCGCCACCATGAAGACGTAGACCCGGAAAGTTCCGTCCCGCCCCTGTAGCCCATTCGCCCCCAACCCAGCCCCTGAAACCACTAAGGAGACTTATTTTTCCCTAGAACTTTACCATTTACAAATTGTTCTCATAGAATAGTACGGTATTTAGTATTTTGCCTTGTAGTAAATGGAGAAGATATTTGAACATTCCTCACCAAAGAAGGGATACAGATGGCAAATACACCTGTGAAATGAGGCCCGACATGGTGAGTCATCTGGGAAACGCAGATGAAAACTCAAGGAAAGCCCACTACAGAGCTCCCAGAAGGGGTCACAGAGCAACGGGTCTGAGACGTCAAGGGCTGGCCCCGTCTGTGGCGCGAGTGAATGAACCTGACCGTAAACCAATGTCTCCGTCCGTTTCCTGTTCCGGCCAGTCGTCTGTTCTCTTCCCCCCTTACTCAGCATCCTTGGAGAGCAAGTTTTGAAATTTTCTTTCTGCCATTTTCCCTCATCTACTTCTCATTTATGTGCATATTTTATTTATTTTTCTTGTGAAAATGACAGCATGAATATATGACATATTAAAGTCAGATACAAATTAGGCCTCATCCCATTTCCCAGAAAATGCAGCGAGCTCAGGATATTTGGACTCCATTTGGTCCCATTCTGACTTAGCGATATTGTTACCATGTATTTGATTTGCATACATATTAAAAATTCACAAGACATTTTATAATTCAGTGTTCATTGAGATTTATTCGCTAACCCTTCTCTTGTCTCACTTCATTTGTTTATCAATTTCTTCACTTCCATTTGGGATCATTTCTTAATGCCTTAAAGCTCCTTTCAATATTTCTTTTAGTGCAGCTTCTGCTGGTGACTTGCCCTCTTAGTGTTTCCTTGCCTAATGTTTTGGTTTGCTAAAGCAGATGAAACGCAATATACCAGAAATGGTTAGACTTATACAATGGGGATTTATTAACTTACAAGTTTACAGTTCTGAAGCCATGAAAAATGCCCAAATCAAGGCTCAACAGGCAATGCTTTCTCCTGAAGACTGGCTACCAGCAAGCCTCAGCTCCTCTGCTGCACAGCCAGGCACACGGCGGCCTCTGCTGACGCGTCTCTCCCGGTTTCATTGCTTCTAGCTTCTGTACTCAGTGGCTTCCTGTCTGAGCTTCTCCATGTTTCTCTCTTTTAGCTTCTGTCTCTTTTAGCTTCTCCAGGTTTGTATTTTTTGTAAATGTCTTTTATCCTCTTATAAAGGACTCCAGTAAGAGGATTAAGACCCACTTGAATGGGTGGGTCACATCAAAAGGTCCCACCTACAGTAGGTCTACACCCACAGAAATGGATTAAAAGAACATGATATTTTCTAGGGTAAATGCAGCCTTAGACCATCCCACTGCACCCTGTGGACCCCCAAAGATATATTCTTTCCAAATGCAAAATACATTCATTCCATCACAGTATCACAAAAGCCTTAAATCATTTTAGTAACAGTAATAAGTACAAAGTCTCATCAAAATCAATTACAGGCCTGGTCTGTCTGGGGCAAAATTCCCCTCTGGCTGTGAACCTGTGAAACTTAGAACAAGTTATCTGCTTCCAGTGTACAAGAGGGACAGTTAAACAAACATGCCCATTTCCATAGGGAGAAACTGGAAGGAAAACAGGGATCACCAGACTCCAACAGTTCTGAAAACCTGCAGGGCACACTTCGTTAAATTTTTTTTTCATTTTTTTATTGTGAGCTTTAACATACATACATAACAGTAATAACATTCAATGTAGGATTTCACAAGCAGTTAGAGAGCAAAACTCAAAGAATGTCATGGGTCACAGTTCCACAACTTCAGCCACTTCCATTATTGTAAAATGTAACACACATACAGAAAGGTGTCATCTCTTGATGTGCAGCTCAACAAGCAGTCATAAAGGTAATTTCAAAAATTGTTATGGGTTATGGTTCCACAGTTTCAGTTCTTTCTTTTTTCTGCAATGCAAGGTATACACAGAAAGGTGAAGATCTTCAAAGCACAATTCAATGAGCAGCCATAGAGCAAATCCCAAAGGGATGAATCCCATTAACATTCCATTGTCACTCCTCACCATTCCCATACCACTGAGATCACCCACGTTACCAAATCTGTGCACAGTAGATTACTAGGTTCTGACTGTCTCCAGGTCCCCTATATTCTACTTTTGTAGACTTTTATTTTACATTTTTCATAGAGTTCACATTAGTGGTAACATGCAATATCTCTCTTTGAGCCTGGCTTATTTCGCTCAGCATTATGTCTTCAGGGTTCATCCAAGTTGTCGTATGTTTCACGACCTCGCTCCTTCTTCCTGCCACATGGTATTCCATCGTGTGTATATACCACATTTTGTTTATCCATTTGTCTGTTGAAGGACACTTGGATTGTTTCCATCTCTTGGCAATTGTGAATAATGCTGCTATGAACATTGGCGTGCAGATATCTGTTCGTGTCACTGCTTTCCGATCTTCCGGGTATATACCGAGAAGTGCAATTGCTGGATCGAAGGGTAACTCCATATCTAGTTTTCTAAGGAAGTGCCAGACTGACATCCAGAGTGGCTGAACCATTATACAGTCCCACCAACAGTGAATAAGAGTTCCAATTTCTCCACATCCCCTCCAGCATTTATTGTTTCCTGTTTATTTCATGGCAGCCATTCTAATTGGTATGAGATGATATCTCATTATGGTCTTTCTTCACATCTCCTTAATAGCTAGTGAAGATGAACATTTTTCATGTGTTTTTTAGCTATTTGTATTTCTTCTTCAGAGAAACGTCTTTTCATATCTTTTGCCCATTTTATAATTGGGCTGTTTGTACTATTGTCTTTGAGTTGTAGGATTTTTTTATATATCCAAGATATCAGTCTCTTATCAGATACATGGTTTCCAAATATTTTTTCCCATTGAGTTGACTTCTTCTTTACCTTTTTGACAAATTCCTTTGAGGTACAGAAGCTTTTAAGTTTGAGGAGTTCCCATTTATCTCTTTTTTTCTTTCATTGCTTCTGCTTTGGGTGTTAGGTCTAAGAAGCTATCTCTTAATACTAGGTCTTGAAAATGTTTCCTTATATCATCTTCTAGGAGTTTTATGGTACTGTCTCTTATATAGAGGTCTTTGATCCACTTTCAATTAATTTTTCTGTAGGGTGTGAGGTGGGGTCCTCTTTCATTCTTTTGGATGTGGATATCCAGTTTCCCAGCCCCGATTGTTGAAGAGACTGTTATGTCCCAATTCAGTGGATTTGGGGGCCTTATCAAAAATCAGTCGACCGTAGATCTGGGGGTCTATTTCCGAATTCTCAACTCGACTCCATTGATCAATATGTCTATCTTTGTGCCAATACCATGTTGTTTTGACTACTGTGGCTTTATACTAAGCATCAAAGTCGGGAAGTGTTAAGTCCTCCTACTTTGTTTTTCTTTTTAAGAATAGTTTTAGCAATTCGAGGCATATTTCTCTTCCAAATAAATTTGATAACTAGCTTTTCCAAGTCTTTAAAGTAGGTTGTTGGAATTTTGATTGGAATTGCATTGAAACTGTAGATCAGTTTGGGTAGGATTGATATCTTAAAAATGTTTAGCCTTCATATCCAGAAACATGGTATATTATTTCCATCTCTTTAGGTCCCCTTCTATATCTTTTGGTAAAGTATAATTTTCTGTGTAGAGGTCTTTTACATCCTTGGTTAAGTTTATTCCTAGGTACTTGATTTTTTTAGTTGCTAGTGAGAATGGTATCTTTTTCTTGAGTGACTCATCAGTGAGGTCATTTCTAGTGTATAGAAACATTACTGACTTTTGTGCATTAATCTTTTATCCCACTACTTTGTTAAATTTGTTTATTAGGTCAAGTAGCTATGTTGTCAATTTCTCAGGGTTTTCCAAGTGTGAGATCATATCATCTGCAAATAATGACAGTTTTACTTTTTCCTTTCCAATTTAGATACCTTTTATTTCTTTGTCTTGCCAGATTGCTCTGGCTAGAACTTCCAGCACAATGTTGAATAATAGTGGTGACAGGGGGCATCCGTGTCTTGTTCTTGATCTTAGAGAGAAGGCTTTCAGTCTCTTGCCATTGCATACTATGTTGGCTGAAGGTTTTCATATATGCCCTTTATCATATTGGGAAGTTTCCTTCAATTCATACCTTTTGAAGTGTTTTTATCAAAAAGGGTGCTGGATTTTGTCGAATGCTTTTTCAGCACCTGTTGAGATGATCATTTGATTTTTCCCTTTTAATTTGCTTATGTACTGTATTACATTGATTTTCTTATGTTGAACCATCCTTGCTTGCCTGGAATGAACCCCATTTGGTCATGGTGTATGATTTTTTTAATGTGTCTTTGAATTTGATTTGCAAGTATTTTTATGCAATTTTAATGAGATATAATCACATAACATACAATCATTCAAAGTGTACAATCATTTGTTCAGCGTCATCATATAGTTGTGCTTTCATCACCACAATCAAATTTGAACATTTTCAATACTCCAAAGAATAAAATAAAAATTAAAACAAAAAAGAACATCCAAGCTTCCCATTCTCCTCCTCCCCCGTTGTTCATTTACTCTTTTTAAAATACAGTTTAATTAAGATATATTCATACACCCTACAGACATCCACAGTGTATAATCAGTTATTCATAGCACCATCATACAGTTGTGCGATCACCACCAGAATCAATTTAACATTATGCTTACTCCAAAATAAAAATAAAAACAATAAAGAACACCTAAATCTTTCCATCCCCTCCATCCCACCCTATTCTTAATCTAATTTTTGTCCCCATTTTTCCACTCATCTGTCCACACACTGGATAAAGAGAGTGTGAGCCACAAGGTTTTCACAATCACACAGTCACACTGTGCAAGCTGCATAGTTATACAATTGTCTTCGAGAATCAGGGTCACTGGGTTGCAGCTCGACAGCCCCAGGAATTTCCCTCTAGCCAACACACCAAAGACTAAAAGGTGATATCTGTATAGTGCATAAGAACACCCTCCAGAGTGACCCCTCGGCTCCATTTGGAATCTCTCAGCCACTGGAACCTTATTCTGTTTCATCTCTCCTTCCCCTTCTGGTCAAGAAGATCCTCTCAATCCCACAGTGCTGGGTCCAGACTCATCTCCAGGAGTCATTTCCTGCATTGCCAGGGTCATTCACACCCCTAGGAATCACATCCCACATGGGGGTGGGGGTGCTGCGAGTTCACTTGCCGAGTGGGCTTAGAGAGAGAGAGGGCCACATCTGAGCACCAAAGAGGCTCTTCGGTGTGTGGTGGGGGGCTCCTACGCACAATTATAGGTGGGCTTACCTCTCCCCGATTTGCAAGTATTTTGTTGAGGATTTTTGCATCTATATTCATTAGGGAGATTGGCCTGTAGTTTTCCTTCCTTGTAGCGCCTTCATCTGGTTTTGGTATTAGAGTGATGTTGGCTTCATAAAATGAGTTAGGTAGTGTTCCGTTTTCTTCAATTTTTTGAAAGAGTTTAAATAAGTTTAGTGTCAGTTCTTTTGGAAACTTTGGTAGATTTCCCCTGAAGCCATCTGGCCCTGGGCTTTTATTTGTAGGAAGCTTTTTGATGACTGATTTGATCTTTTTGCTTGTGACTGGTTTGTTGAGGTCTTCTGTTTCTTCTCTGGTCAGTCTAGGTTGCTCATGTGTTTCCAGGAAATTATCCATTTTCTCCAAATTATCTGGTTTGTTGGCGTACAGTTGTTCATAGTATCCTATTATAATTTTTTTAAATTTCTTCAGGATCCACAGTGACGTCCCCTCTCTCATTTGTGATTTTGTTTATTTGGGTCTTCTCTCTTTTTGACTTTGTCAGTCTAGCTAAGGGCTTGTCAATCTTGTTGATCTTCTCCAAGAACCAACTTTTGGTGTTTTTTATTCTCTCTGTTGTTTTTTTGTTCTCCATATAATTTATTTCTGTTTTAATCCTTGTTATTTCTTTTCTCCTACTTGCTTTAGGATTAGTTTACTGTTCATTTCTTAGCTTCAGTTGTTCCATTTGTTCTTTGATTTTAGCTCTTTCTTCCTTTTTAATATAAGCGTTTAGCACTATAAATTTCCCCTCAATACCGCCTTCACTGTATCCCATAAGTTTTGGTATGTTGTGTTCTCATTTTCATTCATCTCTAGATACTTAGCAATTTCTCTTGCAATTTCTTCTTTGACCCACTGATAGTTTAGAAGTGTGTTGTTTAACCTCCAGATATTTTTGAATGTTCTAGATCTTTGATGGTTACTGACTTCTAGTTGTATTCCACTGTGATCAGAGAACTTGCTTTGAATAATTTCAGTCTTTTTCAATTTATTGAGGCTTGTTTTATGCTCCAGTATCTGATCTATCCTGGAGAAAGTTCCAAGAACACTAGAGAAAAGTGTATATCCTGGTGATTAGGGATGTAAGGCTCTATATATGTCTGTTAGGTCCAATTCATTTATCAAATTGTTTAGGTTCTCAATTTCCTTATTGGTCCTCTGTGTGGTTGATCTATCTATAGGAGAGAGTAATGACTGAAATCTCCCAGAATTATTGCGGAAGCATCTATCATTTCCTTTAGTTTTTCAATATTTGTCTCATGTACTTTGGAGCACCTTGGTTGGGTGCATAAACATTTATGATTGTTATTTCTTCTAGGTGAATTGTCCCTTTTATTAGTATATAATGTCCTTCTTTGTCTCTTATGACATTCTTGCATTTGAAGTTCACTTTATCTGAAATTAATATTACTACCCCTGCTTTCGTTTGGCTGTAGCTTGCATGGAATATTTTTTCCATTCTTTCACTTTCAATTTTTTTCATTGCTGGGTTGAAGGTGAGTCTCTTGTAAACAACATATTGATGGTTTATACTTTTAAACCCATTATGCCAATCTATATCTTTTAATTGGGGAGTTTAACCCATTCACATTCAATGTTATTATTGTGAAGGCAGTTCTTGAATCAGCCATCTTATCCTTTGGTTTTTATTTGTCTGATGTATTTTTTCCTCCTGTCTCTATTTCCTTTAAGGTGCCCTTACTAAAGCTCTTCAGTTCTGTGCCCTTCTCCAGACCTCTCTCTTCTTTCTTTTTTTCTCAGCCAGTAGAGCTCCCTTTAGTATCTCCAGTAGGGCAGGTCTCTTGTTAGCAAATTCTCTCAGCATTTGTTTGTCTGTGAAGATTTTAAGCTCTCCCTCAAATTTCAAGGGTTCTTCAGGTTCACTTATTATTTCCTCTACTTCTTCAAATCTGGTGGTGTGTGTCTCAAGAATCTTTTTAATTTGATCAACAATATCTTTTATTTCCATAAGATCCAGTATTTTTTATTTACTCTTGCAAATTCTTCTTTATGCTCTTTTAGGGTCTTTTTCATGTCCTTTATATCCTGAGCCATGATATTGATGTTTGTGAGTACTTCTTTGATTAATTGTTCCAAGTTCTGTGTCTGTTTTTTTTTTTAATTTGAGCATTTTGGTTATCCATATCTTCTGGTTTCTCCATATGCTTTAAATTTTTCTGTTGTTTTTGGCATCTTGGCATTTGCTAATCTTCATAGGGTTCTTTTAGGATATGCAGGCTTATTTAAACACTTATCTATAATTTGACAAAGCTACAGCTTGGTGGAGTGCACTTCCCCTGACCTGCCAGCAGAAGGTGCTCCTGAGCCACCTCTTATCCTCAAGCCAGTTCTCCCCAACTTCGTCTGTACACTGAGTGGGGGCCCAAACCACATGGAGGTCCAATCAGTGCACCAATTTTCCGTGTGCAGTGGGGACCACCAGCCCTGTGGGTGGGGGGCATGCCCTGTGCAGTTTGGCAGGAAGATAATAGGACTTTCCACAAATTCTTTCTGGAAAACTCCATCTCCACTCCTGACTCACACTGAAGTGGCTGGTTCCTTGTTTGGCTAAATCCTCACATGGGGCTCTATTTTCTGATGACTTGCTTCCTAGAAGCTCAGAATTTCCCAAACCATCAATTTCTGGTTTCTTTGTACCCAAGAGTTCAGTCCTCAGCTTATCCCTTTCCTCTTGCATTTTATTGTAAGTTGCAAGGAGAAGCCAGGCTGTACTTTCCAGATTTAGTTTGGAAATCTCTGGCTAAATATCCAACTTCATCAATTTCAAATTCTGCTTTCTGTCCAATATCAGTACTCATTTTGCCAAATGCTCTGCTATTTTCAAACAAGGATCACCTTCCTTCCAGTTGGCAATGACACATTCATCATTTCTGTTCAAGGCCTCATCAAAGTATCTTTAGGGTCCATATTTCCACAGTCTCTTCAAAGCAATCTAGGCCTTTTCTATCAAGCTGCTCACAATTCTTCCAGAATCTTCCCCTTATCCATTTATAAAGCTATTCCAGCATTTTGGTATTTGCAATCTTGGCAGCCCATTTCTCGATACCAAACTCTATTTTAGTTTGCTAAAGCTGGTGAAACACAGTATAATGGGGGTTTATTAACTTAAAAGTTTACAGTTCTGAGGCCATGAAAAATGTCTAAAATCAATGCGTCGACAGGTGATGCTTTCTCCCCGAAGACTGGCTACCAGTGAACTTGGGCTCTTCCAACAGATAGCAAGGCACATGGTAATGTCTGTTGGTCCTTCTTGCCCATGTTCCGTTGCTTCCAGCTTCTGGATTCAGTGGCTTCCTCTCTGAGCTTCTGCATATTTCTCTCTTTTAGTTTTGGTCTCTCTCACCTTTTCTGGGGCTTTTTTCTGTTTTTTATCCTCATAAAGGACTCCAGTAAAGAATTAAGACCCACCTTGAATGGGCTGGGTCACATCTAAAGTGAAATAAACTAATCAAAAGTTCCCACCCACAATAGGTCTACACCCACAGGAATGGATTAAAGGAACATGATCTTTTCTGAGATACATACTGCTTCAAACCAGCACAGCTGAGAATGTCATTTTTCTGCCCTCATTTATGAGCATCTTTCCCATGGGTGTAGAATTCAAGACTGGTGCTTTTCTAAACAATGAGAAGATGTTATTCCATTGTCAATGGCTCCCACAGTTTCTAGCAAGAAGTCAGGTGTCACACTTCCTGTGGCTCCTTTGCAGGTAATACATCTTTTTACCTTGAACGGACTTCAAATTGTTCCCTTTCTGTGTATTTGAGCCTCAATGCACCCAGGTGTGGCTTTCTTTGTTTTTATCATGCTAGAGATTCTTTACTGCATCTTGAATCTATGGGTTGATGTCTTTCATCAATTTAAACTTCTTGACCACTACATCTTCAAGTATCGCCACTACCCCTTTATCTCTTTCCTCTCCTTTCAGGGTCCACCCATGTCCTTAGGTTGATTACTCCCCTCTCTCTACTTCTCAACCTCTTTTCTCTTCATGCTTCAGTCTCAATATTTCTAATCTCCTCTTTGGAATTGTCTAATGCTTTGGAACTAATGAATTGAATTCTAAATTTCACTTTTTGTATTTTTCATTTCTAGGGTTTATATTTGATTCTTTTTCAGAGAATCCAGTTGCTACTGAACTCTGCACATCATCTTCTATTTTCTTGGACAAATCATCACAGTTACTTTAAATCCAAGTTTGGTCATTCTAAGATCACGATCTCCTGTAGTCAGTTTCTAGTCTTTGCGTTTCTCTTGGTCCCTGCTCAGTTGGTCTTGTCTCCTAGAATGCCTCATAATTTTTTACTGAATCCAGGCTTTGTGTATTAAAAATTATAAAGATCATTTGAGGCTCAAATGATGGTACCTGGCTCAGGGGAATACTAAGTTTTGCTTCTGGCAGGTAGTTGGACTATTGGCAGACCACCTGGAATCAGTTGGGTATTGAGCTTGTTTAAAAGTGAGTTTTAGTCTTGCCCCTAGTTTGCCCTTCATCCTAGGGAGAAGCCCTTCACATATAGTCAGTGCTCCCAATGGAAAGCCTGGGTTCCGAACCATAATCCCTCTACCTGGCCATGCCCTGAATTCTGCTTTTGTCCTTCCACTTCCACAAGACCATGAAATGCTCTGCTAAACTTCCCTGCCTCTTGGCTTCCACCCATGAATTGGCAGACATCTCGATTAGAGAATCCACGATGCAGAGTAGCCTCACCTCTGTGCACTTCTCTTATGATGCAGACTTGGTTACTAGGTTGTGGCTGCCTTGGATCCTTCCTGGTGACTTCACACAGAGAATTTCTTTCCTAAAGCCAGATTTCCTAATTTTTCTCAGTTAGGTGGCTAGTCTGATGCAGGCTCAATCATAGAGGTGAAGGTAGAAGTTGATGGAGCATTTTAAACTGTCCACCACGGGTGCTGGGCCCAGAACCAAAGACCAAGAAGCCTGTTTATGCCTGGCCCTGGAGGGTCCACACCTGCCCAGCACAGTCCTTTTCTTGAACCCAAAGATGCCCTGAGATGCCGAGCAGAGGACATGGGGTAGCAGACACAACCTGGAGCCACAGAAGGCAGTTTGAACATTAGAAGACCCAGCGCCTTGGCCAGGAGACCATGTCTAATCATAGATGGTCCTTCCAGGCTGTGCAGCCCTGGGAGAATCCATCAGACTCCTGGACCCGCTGTCCACATTCCCAAGGTGGCAGCACGGGATGACCCGGAGGACAGCAGGATGGGGCGGTGCTGGCTGCACCCCAGCCTGGGCAACTGACCCAGTGGGCTGAGTGTGGCAGGAGGATCCCAGCCCAGGAGGATGGCCGAGACCCACTCCTGCTGCCAACCCACACTCCTGCTCCTGGGGTCCTCAGAAGGGGAAGGAGACTGAGGACACCACAGGCAGTAGATTTATGAGCTGGGCATTGTCACATGGCAGAGAAAAACATCCCTAACTTGGGTCCTGGGAAATGGCTCCACCAACAAGGAAGGGGCGGCTTGGGGACTCTCCTGGTGGACAAACAAGCCGGGGAGGGGGATAAAAGCCCCGAGAGCTGGAGCCCCTCACACTCACACACACACACTCACACACTCACCCCCTCCTCCCAGCTCACCTCCTGCCCCTCCCCCACCATCGCTGCGTCCACCATGTCCGTCTGCTCCAGCAACGTGAGCTACGGCCGCCGGGTCTGCCTGCCCAGTTCCTGCGACTCCTGCTCGGACCCCTCCTGGCAGGTGGACGACTGCCCCGAGAGCTGCTGCGAGCCCCCCTGCTGCACCCCCACCTGCTGTAACTCCTCCTGCTGTGTCCCCACCTGTTGTGCCCCGACCCCCTGCCTGACCCTCATCTGCACCCCAGTGAGCTGTGGGACCAGCCCCTGCCAATCTGTCTGCACCAGCTCCTGTGAGCCCTCCTGTGGCCAGCAGTCTAGCTGCCAGCCTGCTTGCTGCACGTCCTCTCCCTGCACGTCCTGCTGTGTGCCTGTCTGCTGCAAGCCCATCTGCTCTGTGCCCACCTGTTGTGGGGTCTCCCCCTGCCAGGACACTTCCTGCTGCCAACAGTCTAGCTGCCAGCCTGCTTCCTGCACATCCTCCCCCTGCACGTCCTGCTGTGTGTCCGTCTGCTGCACACCTGTCTGCTGCAAGCCTGTCTGCTCTGTGCCCACCTGTTGTGGGGTCTCCCCCTGTGAGAACACTTCCTGCTGCCAGCAGTCTAGCTGCCAGCCTGCTTGCTGCACGTCCTCCCCCTGCACGTCCTGCTGTGTGCCCGTCTGCTGCAAGCCCGTCTGCTGCAGACCCTCCTCCTGCGTGTCCCTCCTCTGCCGCCCCGTGTGCAAGCCTGCCTGCTGCGTGCCCACCTCCTCCAGCTGTGCCCCCACCTCCTCCTGCCAGCCCAGCTGCTGCCGCCCGGCCTCCTGCGTTTCCCTCCTCTGCCGGCCCGCGTGCCCCCGCCTGGCCTGCTGCGGCCCCTCCCTGGCCCGGACTTCCTGTTGCTGACCAGGCACATGCCCCAGGGCCAGCCGGGCTCTTGGTGCCTCTCTGTGTGCCCCTCACAGCCATCTGTCAGCCTGACCTGACCACATTGGACGGCTGACCCCACCTGAGAACAGGCACCTCCACTGCATCCTGAAGTGACCTTTGCTCCCCAGCTCCGAGGAACTCGCCCAGCCTTGCTACTCCCTGAGGCTCCTGCCTCCTGGCAACCCGCCAGCACCTGCCTTCTGTCCCTCCCCCCACCCCATTGGCCTCTGTGCTCCCCACCATTGGCCTCAGCTTCCCAGCTGCCAACAGCCCCAATAAACTCGCCTGGATCACCTACTCTGCTCGCCTACCTCAGTCCCTCAGCTGACACACCATCTAGGTCTAGCTCAGGTGCTGGTTCCCTGCAGACACGATGTTTCTACGAATGAGGGAGAAGCTGGGAAATTACAGGGCAGCGCCTAGTTCCTCCGGGAGGGTCCCTGGACCACACACCCCTCACCCAGGAAGGCTCAGTCCCCACTCGGCCCCGTGCCCAAGGCTTTCCCGAGGTGGGCCATCCATAGACTTCTCTGTTCTGGAAGCTTCTCCACCCCCTCTGGCCCTCTTTCCACCAGCTGTCTTCCTAGTCCTCTGCAGGTCCTCCAGGACGCCAGCCTGCAGCTCCAGGCACCACCACCCCGGGGCCTGGGCCATCCTCTCTGTGGCCCGGCAGTGGGAGAGGGGCTTGGCTCCAGGTTCACGGGAGCTGGGCAGACTAATTGGAAACAAAACAATCAGAGTGGGAGAAGAGCTATAGGATTCCCCGCAGCCTGCACCTCGTGCGAGGGGCCCTGTGGGAAGCCCTGGGTTCTGCCGGGGCGCGTGAGGGCTGTGTGACAGCCTGCTCCAGCCCGGTAGCCCGCGGGTCCTCGCACGGCACAGGTGCACCCCGAGCCTTTGTTCGTCTCCCCGCGGGGCTCGTGCATCCTCTGCTGCCCGTGCTAGGAAAGCTGTTGTCATGAAAACTTCCAGAGAAGACAGAGCAGTTGCACCTGCCGGCTCCTGGGGCACGGACACAGGATGGTTCTTTTGAGCTTGAAGACAAGCTTCTCCTCAGGCCAAGCTGCAGAGACCAAAAGCATTTCCACCTCTGGAAATCCCTCCAGCGTCCAGGAGGTTAAAAGGCGCCCAGAGGGCTTGGCTGCCCGGGGTCTAATGGTCCCTGGTCCTGCCGTGTCTGCAGACAGAATTGGGGTCAGAAAAGGCAACAGAAAGCAAAATGTAGTAGAAGCTTAGACGTCGTGTGGTCACTCTCCCCCTCAGTGACAGAGTCACCTGATGGCTGCCGGTCACTCGCCTTGTCACAAGTGCATGGGCTGTTTGCGTTGCTTCTTGCTTAAATGGAGGTTCATATTCTTAGCCCATTTTCTATTCAGTTATTTGTGTTTTTCTTACGAAATTAGGGCTGGGAATCCTCTGTCCATCACATGTTCTCCAATACCTTCTCTCAAGCCATTGCTTCTTTTTTCGTCCTGAAATTAGAAACATGTCTTCTAAATTTGCTTCTATTTTTTTGCAATTCTATTGCTTAGATTTAATTCTGTAATGCATCGCTAGCATAATTTGTATAAGGTATAAAAGGCTAATCTTTCCCACACCCCATCAATAGACAATTGGTTTTTTTTAGTTTTAAAGTCCATTTTCTTTGAAATGTCTCTTTTGTCTCAATCAAAATTCCTCCTTATTCATTAATCTACTTGTGAAATCTGTAGTTTGTTCCATTAATTTCTTGATCTGTTCTTGCACCTGTGCCAGGCTGTTTTGTCCACTTTAGCTTTGAAATACCCTTCAATATCTGATAAATCGTATCTTTCTTCTTTCCCAGAAATTTCTTGTACACACTCCCCTCCAATAAATTTTACAAAGTTTTTCAAGTTATTTTTAGAAATACTGTTGTACTTTTGATTGGGACTGCACTGAACTTTTGAATATTTGGGAGGAAGGTATAATTTTAAATATTCCCATCCAGTTACATGGTAAAATATATTAGATAATATATTTTGCAAATTTAGAATTTTATCATTTTCTTCTCTAGGACTTCTCTATTCCTAGTCAGATTGGTTCCTGGGTGTTTCATAAGATTATTTTTCAATTTCATTGTCTTAGGATGTGAATCTTACATTCATCCCCTTTATAAATTCTATTTATTAGTTCTTAAAGTTTGTCAGTTGATTTTTGGATTTTCTATGTAGGTAAGCTCATCATCTGAAAGCAATGAGAGTTTAACTTCTGATTTTCAAAGTTTATAATTCTTATTTCTATTTCTTTTTCCTGTTACAAGATTAATTTGTACATTCCAAATGATGCTTAACAGAATTAAAAGTATCCATGGTTTTTCCTGGTTTTTATGAGAATGTTCCCAAAGGTTTACCATCACACATGGGTTTGGGTAGATCCTTTTTGTATTTTTAATAAATTAAGGAAACAGCTTTCTATCCCTGTTCTCTATGATGTTCTTTTACTAAAATCAGGAAGGAATTTGGGGCAGATTCTGGAAACGTAGTACTGTCTGTGGCAACCTTTATGAATCTCCCTAAGTCCCAAATAGAAACAGGTAGAATTACCAGATGACAAAGAAAACTCCCTGGGTTCCGTTTAGGACAAACTCGATGACAAGGTATCACTAAAGAGCCCAAAATACAAGTGGGTAAGTGTTCCGGTTTGCTAATGCTGCCGTTACGCAAGATACCAGAAATGGGCTGGCTTTTATAAAGGGGGTTTATTTGGTTACAAAGTTACAGTCTGAAGGCCATAAAGTGTCCAAGGTAAGTCATCAAAATTGGGCACCTTCACTGGAGGATGGCCAATGGTGTCTGGAAAACCTCTGTTAGCTGGGAAGACACGTGGCTGGCGTCTTTGGATCCCGGGTTGTGTTTCAGCTCCTCGCTCAGCTCCTGTGCATTCTTCAAAATGTTGCTCTTGGGGCGTTTTGTCCTCTCTTAGCTTCTCTGGAGCAACCAGTGGGCTAGCATCCCCAAAGTGTCAGCAAAAGTCTGCTTTCAGCAGCAATAAGACTCACCCTGAATGGGCAGGGTCCATACCTCCATGAAATAATCCAATAATCCAACCTAATCAGCACTAATACATCTGCCCCTACAAGATTGCATTAAAGAACATGGCTTTTTCAGGGACATAATACATCCAAACTGGCACGGTAAGGAAAAAATGTAGATATCTCTGCAGGAGGGAGCAGAGGAAAGCCACAGGGTCTGTCACCTGGCTATGTCCTCTCCTTCCTCTTCCACATTCCCACTGGTTCCTGCTTCCAGCTCCTCCCATGGCTTTCTCTCCAAAAGGCCCCCTGTGCAGGGTTAAGCCCCATCCTGATTTGGTTGGCCACACCTTACCTTAAACTAACCTCTTTGGAGGCCCTCTTCATTGCACACAGCCACAGCTACTCCTTTCTCTTCCAGGTTTCGTTGACTTCTGGCTTCTGGCTGCTCCTGTTTCTTTTCTCCTGTGTCAACTCCCTTTGCTTAAAAGGACTTCAGCTCTGTTGGCTCAAGGCCCCCTCATTCAGTGTGGCCCCCCCCTTAACTCATAACATCTCCAAGTTCCTGTTTAGGATTGGAGTCACATCCCCAAGACCCGGGGCTGGGACTGGAACATGCCTTTTGTGGAGGTCAGGATTCGATGACCAACAATCACATCAATTAACACAGGAAAAACTTTACAAAATTCAACATCAATTAATAATTTTTAAAAACTTCCAATGAAGGAGGAATGGAAGAAAAATTCCTTAAGCTGATCAAAGGCATATATATAAAACTCTGACAAAAGACTGAATACTTTCCCCTTACCACCAGGAACAAGAAACAGATGTCCTTTCTCACCATTCCTATGTAATGTCACACTGACAGTCCTAGCCAGTGCAGTAAGGCAAGAAAACTAAATAAAAGGCACACAAACTGGCGAGGAAGAAATAACACTGTCTCTATCCATACATGAAAGGAGTGTCTACATTAAAAAAGAACCAAAAATCTACAAAGCAACTCCTAGAGCTAATAATTCCTAGAGCAAGGTTGCAGGGTACAAACTTAAAATAATAAGAAATTATTAGTATTTCTTTATATCAGCAACAAATAATTGAAATTTACAAATTTTCTTAAAAGTACCATTTACAACAGTATAAAAATGAAAGCATAGGCATAAATCTAGCAAAATAAGTACATAATGGAAACTACAAAACAGCCATGAAAGAAATCAAAGAAGACTTGAGCAAATGGAGAGCTATACCATGTTCATGGATCAAAATTTCAATGTTGTTATGATGTCAGCTATCTCTAAATTGATCCAAAGCTTCGAGGCAATTGCAATCAAATCCCAGCAGGACTGTTTGTAGATATCAACAAGCTGAATCTAAAATAAATCTGGAAAGGTAAAGAAGCTAGAACAGCCAAGACAATTTTTAAAAAGAAGAATGAAATTTCAAGACTCAAGCCATCTGATTTCAAGATTTTCTGTAAAATTACAATAACCAAGACAATGTGGTATTGGCAAAAGGTTAGATACATGGATCTAGGAAACAGAATAGAGAGTTAAGTGATGGATCCACACAATAAAGTGAACTGACTTTTGACAAAAGTGCAAAGATAATTCAGTAAGAAAGGAGAGTATTTTCGTCAAATAGTCTGGAACCATTGGCTGACAATATGCAAAAAGAAGCAGCAGCTTGCCCATACCTCAGACTTTACATAAAAATTAAATCAGTGGACTACAGACCTAAATTTCAACTATAAAAATTTTTAATTTCTAGAAGGAAATGTTTATATCTTTGTTTTAGGTTAAAGAGTTCTTAGATTCAACACCAAAAACATGAAGGAAAAGAAGATAAAAGAATGAAAAGACAAGTCACATGCTGGCAGAAAATATGTGCAAATCACATACCTGACCAATGTACTTGTGCCCAAAATATATAAAGAACTCTAAAAATTCAATAACTAAGGAAAGCTAATAAAAGGGGGGGTGTAAAGAGACATTTTACCAAAGAAGATGTATGGATGGCAAATAAGCACATAAAAAGACATTCCACTTCATTAGTCATTAGGGAAATGCAAATATAAAACCACAGTGAGATACTCTATGCCTCTATTAGGGTGGCTAAAATTAAAAGTTGAAAGCTCACAACATCATGTGCCAACATAGACACATGGCAGCTGGAACACTCACATTGCTGGTGGAGACGCAAAATGGTAAGTAGTTTGGCAGTTTTTTATGCAGTTAAACACACACTTACCATATGACCCAGCAACCTCATTCCTAGGTTTTTACCCGCCTCCCCCCAAAACAATGAAAACCCATCATCACCCAAAAACCTGTACAGAGTGTTTACTGCAACTGTGTTTACAGTCATGAAAAACAAGAAACATTGAAAATGTCCTTCAACCACTGAAGATTTAAATGGGCAATTCCATGCCATGGACTACTTCTCAAGAACAAAAAGGAAATGAACTACTGAGGCACAAACGGCACGGATGAGTGTCACGTGCAGTGTGCTAAGTGGAAGAGGCCACAGACAGTATTCCATTGATATGACGTGCTAGAAAGGAGAAAACCGCAGTGATGGAGAATCAGTGTTGCCAGGGTTTGGGATGAGGGGAGGAGCTGGCTATAAGGGGGCAACAGGAGAAATTGGGGAGGAGGTGATGGAATTCTGTGTGACACTGTGGTGGGCACGAGACTGGGCATTTGTTGACACTCAGAACTGTACACTCCAGAGGATGAGTTAAATAAAGAAGAATTAGCATTGTTTGGTTCTGTAGGGTCAGACAGAGGCATTTCCTTTCCCTGAAAAGGTTAAGAAACTTGCTCTGCTTTTCGCCTATTTCTTTGCTCTTTGTAATTTTTGTATTCGACTCCCCTTTGGATTTGCTGTCGGTTTTGCTGGACCGTGGACCCCCACGGGGCTTTCCTGGACAGCTGGTGACGGGCGACCCTTCGGAACAGCTGTGTATCTGAAATGCTTTGGCTTCCCTCGTGCCGGGAGGTGTGTGGAGTTGTCCGATCCAAGTCATTTCACACAGGCCGTGAGGGGTCTGTCCACCGCTGCCTTTGGGCGTCTGGCTCTGCAGAGCTGACGTAGGCTGTGGAGCACTCTGGAAGCTTCTAGGGTTTTGAATTTATGTTTGGTATCAGGAGTTTCACCAGTGTTTCTAGACGGGCACCACTTTCTATTCTTCTTGCCACAGATTTGTTCAGCATTTCAAATCTGAAGACCCAGGTTTCCCTTCAGCTCGGAGGATTTTCTCCTAAGCCTTCCTCTGTCTCTCCTCCTGGAACTCCTGCCTGATGGTCGTCTGGAAGCATCGTCTGTGTCCCTGAAGCTTTCCTTCTCACGGCCATTCTGCGCTGCATTTGACATACTTTTTGCCTGTCTGTCCATTCACTTCTTCACTCTTCCCGGATCTGTCCTGCCCTCTGGCCCTGCCTGTTTGTAGGGTGCACCCCACAGCCACTGAGACTCGAGAGTCACTGTCTCCACCACAAAGAGGACGTGGTGTCCCAGAGCCTGGAGAGCAGAGCACGGCGGAGGTGGACACACGTCACAGGGGCCCCGGGGCTGCCCATTTGTCCCCGTGGTGTTTTCTCAGGGGGTCAAACCCAGGCCAGGGAGTCACACAGTCCGTGGCCATGACCAGGTTTACGGGCTGTGCCACCTCGTTTGTGTAAATAGCACTGATGAGGGCTCCCAGGGCCCAGTCAAAACACCAACAAGGAAGGGGAGGCTGGGGGAGCCGCCAGCCGCGACAACACCCTACACAGGGGCCTATAAAAGCCCCGACAGCCAGGAGCACCTCACACACACACTCACACACTCACTTACACACTCACCCCCACCTCCCACTCACCTCCTGCCCCTCCCCCACCACGGCTGACACCTGCTGCTCCGGGTCCTGCCTCCCAGCTGCGTCCACCATGTCCGTCTGCTCCAGTGACGTGAGCTATGGCAGCCGGGTCTGCCTGCCCAGTGCCTGCTCCAGACCCTCCTGGCAGGTGGACGACTGTCCTGAGAGCTGCTGCGAGTCCCCCTGCTGCACCCTCACCTGCTGTGCCCCCACATGCTGTGCCCCCACCTGTTGTACCCCAGCCCCCTGCCTGGCTCTCATCTGCACCCCAGTGAGCTGTGGGCCCAGCCCCTGCCAATCAGTCTGCACCAGCTCCTGTGAGCCCTGCTGCCAGCAGTCTAGCTGCCAGCCTGCTTGCTGCACATCCTCCGCCTGCACGTCCTGCTATGTGCCCATCTGCTGCAAGCCCGTCTGCTCTGTGCCCACCTGTTGTGGGGTCTCCCCCTGCCAGGACACTTCCTGCTGCCAACAGTCTAGCTGCCATCCTGCTTGCTGCACGTCCTCCCCCTGCACGTCCTGCTGTGTGCCCATCTGCTGCAAGCCTGTCTGCTGCAGACCCTCCTCCTGCGTGTCCCTCCTCTGCCGCCCCGTGTGCAAGCCCGCCTGCTGTGTCCCCACCTCCTCCAGCTGTGCCCCCACCTCCTCCTGCCAGCCCAGCTGCTGCTGCCCGGCCTCCTGCGTGTCCCTCCTCTGCCGGCCCGCGTGCCCCCGCCTGGCCTGCTGTGGCCCCTCCCTGGCCCGGACGTCCTGCTGCTGACCAGGCACGTGCCCCAGGGCCAGCCGGGCTCCAGGTGCTGCCCAGTGTGCCCCTCACAGCCATCTGTCAGCCTGACCTGACCACGTTGGACGGCTGACCCCATCCGAGGATGGGCACTGCCACGGCTCCATGTCCTGAAGTGACCTTTGCCCCCGCCTCCTGAGAACCCACCCAGCCCTGCTGCTCCCTAGGGCTCCTGCCTCTGGGGCGCCTGCCTGCACCTGCCTTCTGGGCCCCTCCCACCCCCTCACCCCCCTGTTTTCTGTGCTCCCCACCATTGGCCTTGGCTTCCCAACTGCCAGCGGCCCCAATAAACCCACCTGGATCCCCTGCTTTGCTCCCTGCCTCAGACCCTGGGGGGACACGCCATCTAGGTCTAGCTCAGATGCTGGTTCTCGGCTGTCCTAGTTTGCTAATGCTGCAGAATGCAAAACACCAGAGACGGATAGGCTTTTATAAAATGGGGGTTTGTTTCGCTACACAGTTACAGTCTTTAGGCCACAAAGAGTCCAAGGTAACACCAGCAACCGGGTATCTTTACCGGAGGATGGCCAATGGTGTCCGGAAAACCTCTGCTAGCTAGGAAGGCAGCTGGCATCTGCTCCAAAGCTCCGGCCTCAAAACGGCTTTCTCCCAGGACGTTCCTCTCTAGCAAGCTTGCTCCTCTTCAAAACATCACTCCCAGCTGCACTCTCTTTCCTCTTTGAGTCAGCTCATTTATATAGCTCCACTGATCAAGGCCCACCCCAAATGGGCGGGGCCATGCCTCCATGGGAACATCTCATCAGAATCATCTCCCACAGCTGGGTGGGGCACACTCCAAGCAAATCCAACCAGCACCCAAATGTCTCCTCACACAAGACCACAAAGATAATGGCATTTGGGGGACACAATACACTCAAACCGGCACACCGGCAGACACGGTATTTCAATGAATGAGGGAGAAGCTGGGAAATCACGGGGCAGTGCCCAGCTCCTCCAGGAGGGTCCCCGTGCTGCTCACCCCTCATTCTGGAAGGCTCCGCCCCACTGGGCCCCACGTCCCCAGCATGAACGGGGTGGGGGGAGCCCCGGCTGCAATGTCCTTGCTGTGGAGTCGGCTCACCTCCCGCGGCTCCCTCACCTGCCTGGGGGTGCGCGCAGCTTCCCGCCGTCACTCTGGGGATCCCTCCCGCTGTGTCGTTTGCAGGCTCCCGAGCATCACACCCTCTTTCCGAACCCCCCCCACCCTCAGGCCTTTGGGAGTCTCCCTTCAGAGTGAGAGGTAAACCCAGGTGGGCCCCCGACAGTGGACCCCTCAGCCCCCGGCTGAGACCCAACTGGCCAGGAGTTAAATTAAATGGAATTGAGAGTTAAATTAAATATGAAGACCGTGAGAGGCTTTTAACTTCTTTAGGCAAATAGTTGCATCGACTTTGGGTTACAGTTTTCCAGGGGCAAAAACTGGCTAAGAAGGTGCCTATGACAGTTTGCCACAGCTGCTTTCCCTTTCCGGTTTAATTGCTTTTAATTCTTTACCCTTTTTATTGTGTTAGGCAAGGAATTAACGGGACGTAAATTATAATCAAGCACGATTTATTTTTATGTAATCCAGAGAGAAAGCACCCCGCTCTAGAGCAGTCGGGCGTGCTGCGCCCCCGGGTTCAGGGCGTCGCGGGGCGCACGTCGGACCCTCGTCCAGGCCCCACGCGCCGTGCAGCCCCCGCGCAGGGGCCTCACTGCCTCCTCTCTTGCAGAAGAACGAGTACGTCCTGGCGGGGCTGGCGCAGGAGGGCCGCGTGGTGCTCGGCCTGCGGCTGGCGCCCGGCAAGCTGCACTTCCTCTTCCCGCGCGCGGACGTGGCGGGGGCCTGGCAGACGCGCGTGACCTTCCGCAGCCCGGCCCTGGAGGACGGCCGCTGGCACACGCTGGTGCTGGCCGTGTCTGCACGCACCTTCTCCCTCACCGTGGACTGCGGCCTCCCCATGGACATGTAGGTTTGGGCGCCCGGGAGGGGGGCACAGTGCTCTGTGGGGGCTCCCCGGCAAGACGGGCGGGGGCACGGCAGCCGACCCCCCGAGCAGCTGTCCTCGGCCACCTTGCATTGTGCAGCACGGGCCTGGGTCCCGGGTCCTGGGAGCAAAGCCCCACCCCTGGGTATTAAAGTCTCAGGCGAGGGCAGGTTTTCCGAACGTGAACGCGTACGCTGTGCCTGGAACGGGCGAGGGGTTCGAGCGGTCGTCGCCATGGACTGGACATCACACTGTCCCCTGGAAAGGCCACAGCAGGGTCGGGGAGAGGGACCCGGGCCCAGGGGTGCAGGTTCCACAGCTAAGAGCTGTGTGGACATTTGGGGAAACGGACAGGGACACACGTCCGTCCAGCCCTGGGGCGTGAGCTGCAAGTGGAGCCAGCCTGGGCCGGAGAACAGGACGTGCATACCTGGGTGTTTATGCAGCACGTGCTACATAGCCTCGGCCAGTTTTTTAATTTTTCTCCTTAAACAAAAGACCTTAATACAAAGCAGAGAATCAGTGGCTTGAAGCTAGATGAAGGTTTTCAGGTCTCCTGACTCCTAGAAATGGCCTCGGGGGCTTGGCCAGGGTAAGGGGCCCCCGGGGGCTGTTGCCCTCCCTAGAGCAGCAGAGAATGTGGTGAAGTTCCTGCGGGGGAGTCCGCTGAGCTGCGCTGAGCCGGGCTTGCTTGGCGACTTGGAAACATCGTTTAGCCCCCTGAGCCCAGTTGCATCGTCTGTGATGAGGGGTATTGGCTAAGAATCCAAATAACTGCACTTACTGCTCCTTAGCAACTGTAATACAACCCAGGGCATCCAGAATTCTGAAGCCTGATTCACGCCTCACCTGGTTTCTGTGGCGGCAAATCAGCAGGTGGACCGGGAATGGTGGAGCCCGTGTGGCCTGGCCATTTGGGATTGTCCTTCTGGGCCCTCGAGTTTCATCTGACGGGGATGGTGATGCTTTCTTTATTATCACATCCAATTTATGTCACATCTCTCATTGGTTCAAGCAGAATTTACAAGGTAGAGTTTTCATTCTGTTTTGTCTTTAAGAAACCTACTTCCCAGTAAAAGGAGCCCTTGGTGTTTATGCGCTTAGTTTAAACGCGTCTTTTTCTCCGCCCTCCATCGTGCTGGCTGCTCTCAGATGGCAGGGTCCCCGCAGGGAGATGACACAGCAGACTGTGGGGACCTGAGTTAACCAGAATGTTCCACCAAGGTGAACCCTTGGGCTGGAATATTTCTGGGGCTTGACAAGCCCATCAGCCTGACTTCTGTGTCGGCCCAAGTAAGGGGCAGTCCCTGCTGCCCATGAGAAATGTGGCAGGAGCCGCCAGCAGAAAGAGGGATGCAGGATCAGAAGCAGAGTCCTTGGGCTGTGCAGTCACTGTGCCGACTTCTCGGGGGGCAGTCCTGCCCCAGACACTTTCCTCTGGACCCCGGGGTCCAGCAGGGTCTGAGAGCCCGCGGCTCCTGGCCGGCAAGGAGGTCCCCGAGGCCTCACTCCACCCCTCAGGCCAGTTGGTGGGACCATGATGGCTGGGCTGTGTGCAAGGCCCCTCGGGACCCGCCTCCTGGTGGGGACCCAGCCTCGTGAACCCCCGGGGCGGGAGGGCCATGCCAAGGGAAGCAGGGAGCCGAGCGGCTGCTGGGGTTCACAGGCCTTGCAGGCGACTAGAGAGGGACCCTGGGACTCTGGGACTTGGTAACCAGCACAGGAGGAAGAGCCGAGAGCAGAGGATGGTGCGCCTGGCCGCTGACCACACCACACCATGGCCAACTGTGGCCAGATGGCAAAAGACTCAAAGGAGTGGTGCTTTGGCAAGAGGACAGCAGCCTCGTGGCCTGGGAGGCGTCGGGCAGTGAGGAGGGCCCTGGAAGCCCACTCATTGCTTTTCTGCCCCAGAAACCCCCACCGCACCACCTCCTCCAGTGGGAGATGTGCCTTCCTGGCCCAGCTCCAGAGTTCAGCTTCAAGACCCACCTCAAGCCACAGCTTCCAGACACCTCTCCACCCAGCAGCAGGGCCCACTCTGCATGCAGTGGCACCGCTGTCCTCCCCACTGGGTCTGGCAATGGCACAGGGGCAGGGGCCCAGTGTGGGGTGGGCATGCTGGGGAGCCTGTGCAAGTGAAAGACTGCAGCTCCCATCATCCCATGCAACGAGAAGCAACCACCTTCCATCACTGTGCATTTCCAGAAGACCCTCACATGGGCTTTGCTTCTCTTTATTTTTATAAGCAGACGAGGCATGGCCCTGCTCTGCCACGGCCCCCAAACTATCCTCTGATGTTTTCAGAACTGCTGACGTGCCCTTCCCCGCCACCCTATCCATGAGAGGAGCCCAGTTCTTTGTCGGCAGCCGGAGGAGGATGAAAGGCCTGTTCACAGTAAGGAGGGAGGTGGAAGGATGGATGGATGGATGGACGGATGGATGGACGGGTGGATGATGTATGGCTAGGTGGATAGCTAATGGATGGATGTGTACATGGTTGGATGGATGGCTGATGGGTGGGTTGATGGATGGATGGATGGATGAATGAATGGCTGTATGGATATATTATGGATTGATGGATGGGTGGATGGATGGATAGAAGGGTGGGTGGGTCAATGGACAGATTATGGCTGGATGGCTAGATGATGGATGGATGGTTGATGGTTAGATGTTGGATGAATGGATGGATGGTTGGATGATGGATGGAAGGATGGATGATTCGATGGATAGATGGGTGAGTGGGTAGATGGATGATGGATGCATGGGTGGATGGATAGGTAGATTATGGATGGGAGGGTGGGTAGATAGATTATGGATGGATGGGTGGATGGTGGAGATGGAAAGATTATAGATGGGTGGGTGGATGATGGATGGATGGATGGATGGGTAGATAGATGGATAGATTATGGATGGGTGGGTGGATGATGGATGGTGGATGGTTGGATGATGGATGGATAAATGGATAGGTGGATGCATGGATGGATGTATGGATAGGTGGGTGGGTGATTGAATAAATTATGGATGGGTGGATGGATGGATGGTTGGATAATGGATGTATGGTGGATGGTTGGATGATGGATGGGTGAATGGATGGATGGGTGGATGGATGGATGGAAGAATGGATGGTTGGATGGTGGGTAGGTGAATGGATGGATGGAAGGATGGATGGATGGATGGTTGGATGGTGAATGGGTGGATGGATAGATGGGTGGGTGGGTGGATAGATGGGTAGATTATGGATGGATGGGTGGATGGTTGGATAATGGTTGTGTGGTGGATTGTTGGATAATGGATGTATGGTGGATGGTTGGATGATGGATAGGTGAATGGATGGATGGATGGATGGTGGATGGGTAGATGGATGTACAGAAGGATGGATGGATGGATGGATGGATGGTTGGATGGTGGATGGGTGGATGGATAGATGGGTGGGTGGGTGGATAGATGGGTAGATTATGGATGGATGGGTGGATGGGTGGATGGGTGGATAATGGATGTGTGGTGGATTGTTGGATAATGGATGTATGGTGGATGGTTGGATGATGGATGGGTGAATGGATGGATGGATGGATGGTGGATGGGTAGATGGATGTACAGAAGGATGGATGGATGGATGGATGGATGGATGGATGGTTGGATGGTGGATGGGTGGATGGATAGATGGGTGAGTGGGTGGATAGATGGGTAGATTATGGATGGATGGGTGGATGGGTGGATGGTTGGATAATGGATGTGTGGTGGATTGTTGGATAATGGATGTATGGTGGATGGTTGGATGATGGATGGGTGAATGGATGGATGGATGGATGGTGGATGGGTAGATGGATGTACAGAAGGATGGATGGATGGATGGATGGATGGATGGATGGTTGGATGGTGGATGGGTGGATGGATAGATGGGTGAGTGGGTGGATAGATGGGTAGATTATGGATGGATGGGTGGATGGGTGGATGGTTGGATAATGGATGTGTGGTGGATTGTTGGATAATGGATGTATGGTGGATGGTTGGATGATGGATGGGTGAATGGATGGATGGATGGATGGTGGATGGGTAGATGGATGTACAGAAGGATGGATGGATGGATGGATGGATAGGTGGATGGATAGATGGTTGGATGGTGGATGGGTGGATGGATAGATGGGTGGGTGGGTGGATAGATGGATAGATTATGGATGGATGGTTGGATGAATGGATGGATGGGTGGATGGTTGGATGGTTGATGGATGGTGGATGGTGGATGGATGGGTGCATGGATGGGTGGATGGATGGGTGGATGGGTGGATGGGTGGATGGATGGGTGGATGGGTGGATGGTTGGATGGTTGATGGATGGTGGATGGTTGGATGATTGCTGGATGGGTGGATGGATGGGTGGATGGGTGCATGGATGGGTGGATGGTTGATGGATGGTGGATGGATGGGTGGGTGGGTGCATGGGTGGGTGGACAGCGGGTGGGAGGAGGATGGATGGATGGACACTATAGCTCAGTTACTCTAAGTTAGTCCACAAGAAAAATCCCCGTCTGTGATTTAATAAACTTAAAAGGGTGGTTCTCTACTGTGTCTCCCAGTTGTCTCTCCAATAGCCAGCATGCAGGTTTTTCTCTTCTAGCTCTAGAAAATGTCAGATTTCCCCACCACACTGTACCCTTCCTTCTGGGGCAGCACGGGTCATGCCGCAGTGGTGCCAGGCCCCTCTCCAGCAGCCGTGGGAGCTGAGCCGGTTGTCTGTCTCTACAGGGCCTGATGAGGCAACTGGTTCTGGTGCCAGGCTCAGATGCTACCCCACAGCTGTGTCCCAGCCAAAACCCCGAGCTGGCCGTGTTGTCCATCCCCCCGATCCTGCAGCGTCTCACGGGAAAACCAGAAGACAACGAGGTGCTCAAATATCCCTACGGTTAGTAGGCCGAAGGGCCACTCCCCCATGCCGATGCCAGACACCCCAATACCCTTGCCTCATGGTGGGCAGCAAATGGGCCAGCCTTCTCCGCCTCTCCTGGGGGGTCCTCTCATTGCCACAATGACAGAATTGGCCAAGAGAGCCCTCAAGCTCCGTGAAGAGGGTATCGGGCCATCGAGATGCCAGAGTTGTCCTGTCCCCCTCCAACCGGGCCGGCCCTCCAACCCTTGCTCAGGCAGAGCCGCGAGGGGAGCCCTCGCCCTCCCTGAGGACCCCAGGCTGGGTGCAGGTATCAATAATTCTAGAAAATCTCCCTTCCCTGAGCCTTCTCACTCCCACCCACCGCTGCTCCGTCTGCCACAGCAGTGTTTCCGGCCCACCCGCCTCTAACAGACACCCATCCTCAGTGTGCGGCCCCGGAATCAGGCTCCAGGCCCCACAGGGTATGTTTGTATTTTCTGTAGGCACCCAGCAGCCCAGAGGGTTTCCCTCACTTTGCTTTCTTTCATTTATATTTGGGTTTTCCAAACATACGTTTTTAATGTTAGCTGCATTTATTGAACTCCCACGCTACCTGGAGAATCTGAACCCCTGTCCCCCAACCAAGGTGCCCCTTGTCTCCACCACCCTACACTCGCCTCCCCCTACCCCAGCTCTGAGGTGCAGAAACAGCCGACCGCCCCCCTGGAGCCCCGGGGTCCTCGTTCCGGAGCCCCACATGGAGTGCGTCCCAGGCCGGCATTTCCTTCCTGGCAGGGGCACCTCGGGGTTCCCAGAGGTCTCGGCAGCCATGGCTGGTCCTCGGCAGCCGCAGCCCCGGCCGGTGGGACTGGAGGGAGGCCTCAGGAGCAGCTACTCCGATCCCCCTGCTCCAGCTGGAGGCTTGGAGAGGCCAAGGCTGGTCAGGGTGGGACGGGGCTGGGCCACGGACCCCCTTGTGAAGCTGTGACGTGGCGCCAGCCAGCTGGATGTGCTTGATCCGAGAGGGACGTGTGGTGACTAGAAATGACTGGAGTAAAAGTGGCACAGAACTAAGCAACAGGGACGTTTAAATAAACCAGTGCCTCCAGCCAGTGGGGTAGATAGGAGCGGAGGCCAGCAGGGCCCTGTAAGTACTAAGAGGTTCCAAAATGCTAAAGATCAAACGGAGAGAAGCTCTTCCTTTGTGGGCGAGCAGATTACATGCACGGCATCACGGTTCCCTCCGTGCAAATGTCTGGGGCACGTTGCTTCTCTCTCAGGTTCTCCCTTTCCTGGCTGGACAGAAAGGGTCCTGAGCAGGTCCTTCCGGATCCGGAAAGGCAGAGGTGGCCCCACCCTCACCCCCGGGGGCCGGGCTCCACCTCCGGATCCGGTCTTCCCCAAGGAGCACTGACTCAGACCCCCGTCTTACCCCCTCTTCCACTCAGAAACGGACCTGAAGGTGACGCTGGGACCCCAGCCCCGGTGCACCAAGCTGGAAGACGGCCAGTTCTGGTTTGACGCCTCCCGGAAGGGGCTGTACCTCTGCATGGGCAGCCGGTGGATTCCTGTGTTAGCAGGTGAGTGGGTGGTGTCCGGCCGTGACCCGTGGGGCCCCGGGGGCGCAGGACACCAGCCTTCCCATACACTCAGCGGGCAGCTCTGCCACGCCACGGCCGGGGCGAGTGGAGTTACTGAAATGTGGTCTCGGGCTGGCTCTAGATGACCACAGAGCCTGTCATCCAGGTGGGGCCCTGGGCCGTGGAAAGGGACAGCTCCCTAATTACACCTGCTCAATGGGTGTCAGTCAGGAGGGCCCCAGGTGAGCCAGGGCACCATCATCCCAGAACTGCGTGTCCTTCACCAACGTGGCTCTCCTCAGCCTGGCGCACACACCGCTGGGCCTCGAACCCTCTGCAGCTCGTCCCACACCAAGGGCAGAAGAGCAAGCAGACGCCCACACACCCCCACTCCGGAGGGGCGGGCTGGCTCCCAGGGCCCCGCCGCCTCCCTGCCCACCCCCAGCCCCCTCAAAGTCGTGGGGAAGAGGCAAGGGTGACAAGGACAGCAAGGATGGGGAAGCACTATTCCTGCAGCGCACGTTCACAAGTCCCCTGCCCGTGGGAAGGGAGAGCCGGCCTTACAGTGTCGTCCAGCAGGGCTGGGACAGCCGAGCCACCCCGTCTCGTCCATCCAGGGCCCAGCCTTTGTAGAAGCAAAATGTTTTAGCAAGGGTGCGACATACAGCTTTCCTTCTGTTGCTATTTTTGGGGGGGCCCTGCAGCTCACTACTCAGGCAGAGCCCACAGCCTGCCTTTGGCAGCGCCAGGCAGAGAGCCCTTGGTGAGGATCTGTGCCCGGCACGTGGGGAGTCACACTGTCTCCGGGAGCCAGCAGCCGGGATGAACGCCACACACCGGCCTAAGCCACAGGAGGTTTCCACCTCGCTCAGGAGGCTGGAGGCCCGAGCTCCAGGCGTCGGCAGGGTCACTCTCTCCCGGAGCCTGTTGTGTTCCGGACAGCCTCCGTGTCACAGCGCACGCTCCCTGTTGCCGCTGACTTCCGTTCTCTGATTCCTGGGTTCTCTCTCTAAGGCTCCCAGGCACAGGGATTAAGACCACCCTGATTCCACGTGGCTGCACCTGAGCGGGGTCCACACGCCCTCTGACAGCATCCTCGAAGGGCCGTGCTGACAAACGGGCTCCGGAGTGAGACTAAGAGCGCGTTCACTTTGGGCACAATCCAATCTGCCACCCCTGGGCCCGGGCTCCTGGCGGCTGGCTCCCGGGAGGAAGCGCAGGTTCTTGGGGAGCGTTAACCGGGTCTCGATTTTTCTGTCACAAGCCAAGGAGAAGCTGGACTACGTGGAGGAGCACCAGCGCCTGGCCACGCACGCCGAGACCCTGGGCATAGAGCTGTTTGCCATCCCCGAGGGCGGGCTCTTCGTGGCAACAGCCAACCCGAAAGCCACCTCCGCCGTCTACAGATGGACCGACGGGAAGTTCCTTCTGTATCAAAACATTCCCACGCACCAAGCGCAGTCCTGGAGGCATTTCACCATCGGAAGAAAGGCAAGTCTGTGCTCGGTGCCCTTCTGGGTCCTCTGTAGCCTGGAATAATCCAAGTCCAGAGGCTTGGGCTCCTTACACGGTGTCACGGGCTGTCTCTTTACACCTCAGACCTGTGATCTCCGTCAGAAAAGGCCTGAGCCTCAGCAGGTCGGGATTCAGTCGGTTTGGGCTTCATTAAGTGACCTGCCGCTCAGTTAAGAGCACAGGGACAGACAAGAGTTTGTAAGTAAAGAGCACTCAAGACAGGAATTCAGCTTTAACACATTTTACTAAAGAAGCACTTAAGGTAAAAGGAACAAGTTTACAATGTAAAAATTAATTAAGCATTACCAAACCTGGGATCCCCGACTCCTCCAGACGCAGGTGGACATTAGATCAGAGAGCTCCTTCTTGTCTCAGTCACAGAGTATTTATGGCATCTGATATGCAGTAACTTTAATTAAGTCATATTCTATTTTTACATTAAATGATGCTTTATGAACACAAATGTCTCACAAAGCAAAGCCTCTCGATCCATGAGTGGTTCAAGATCAGAGGAGGGGGTCCACGATGTTATCAGAGACGTAGCCTTGCATATCTGCAAAACTCGACTGATAGTGTTTTTACTAATTAAGCTATGACTTCTGTAAGAGCAGTGTAACATACTTTTACTTGTTTAACAATTAGAAAGGAGATTACTATTACTTGTCTCTAACTTGTTAATATAGTTTCCTCATTTCATTCTATGATTAGTTTGCCCTTTACGTCATGTTGATAAGCATACATTTGATTAGGACTGTATTCAAGCTTGCCACATTATTTACGACTTCTCTGTGATTCAAGTAACAGCAGCAGCCCATCCTGTTTTCACAGAGGACCAGGTGGTTACATGTTATCTAGATCTAAGAAAGTTGAGAGGGCCTTTCTGCTTTCTTGAAAATATTCACAGCTTTTCCGTGTAGCTTCTCCTTGAGTATAATCTAATATGGGACTTGAAGGAGATGAATCATCTGTCCCAGTTATTATAGTAAGGCCTTTCCACTTTCCATCATTTGGAAATTGTACTTGAGTATTTTTTAGGTAAAAGTTCTGTTCAATATGCTTCTATATCGGAAGGGATTACTGGTTCTTCACCCTCAGAACAGAAAACATCAGGCAGTGAATGTGAGCAGCATGGAGAGGTGTCAGCATCCTCAGTATCAGATTTCTCAGATGAGAGATTGTCCTGCGACAGGTCCTCAGGCAAA
This sequence comes from Choloepus didactylus, assembly GCF_015220235.1. Lineage (NCBI taxonomy): Eukaryota > Metazoa > Chordata > Mammalia > Pilosa > Megalonychidae > Choloepus > Choloepus didactylus. The sequence goes on from NC_051307.1 coordinate 2,389,555, forward strand.
AGTATTTCTCATGTTGTAAAACCTTGTTCCCATCACAGAAGTCACTCAGGGTCATATGCATTTAGCTTTGTCCCTCGACCCAGAATAGGACTTTTGAAAAAGTCCATTCATGTTTCTGCAAAATAGAAGACACGCTCATCTCTAAGACATTACCAGTTTCTATGTGTCTATCGCGACCCATTATCACCACACTGAAAACCTACTTAGGTGATTTTACTCCAGCTGGTGACACCGTCAGCAAAGCAGAAATGCTTTCCGGTCGGAAGTGCTTCTTTGCTTGCCCGGCACACCTCGGAGAAGCCAAATGGAGGTGGCTCAGGCACCGAGGGTGAGGGGCCGGCCCCAGGAGGCCTGGCCTGGGTGACCCCGCAGGCTGCCCCCCTTCCTAGTCGGGGACTGAGCTGAGCCGAGGGGGTGGGGTGCTGGAGAGGGCCAACGTGACAGGAGCCCAGTCCCTCTGGCCCAACTGGGCTCCAAGAGGCCGTGTCCTGGGGACACCGTCTCGGGGCTGCCCCCAAACCATGAGTTTCCATCTAGCCATTCACTCACCCGACAGTCGTGCCGCGTGCAGCAGGGCATGTACCGGGCACTGGGGTAAGATAGGGAACCAAACAGACAAAACCCCCGTCTCTGGAGCCTGCCGCCGCCCCCCACGTCTGTTCCGTGGCCAACGTGGTCAGTGCACAGCCAGCCCATTTTTGTGTTTGATGACATATTGAAATTTTTTTTTCATTATTAAAAAATGATAAATTTACAGCAAAGGAAACCTGGGGGATTCAGGAAAACAAGGGGAAAATATTTTTTCTGGTCAGCGAGGTAAATACCTGGATTCCACGGCCCCTCATTTGTCAGCCGGTTGACCATCAACCACACGCCCCCCTGGGGCTCCAGGCTGTAACCGCCCAGCGCCGTGACCTTGTCTCCTGTACCCCCATCGTGAGCCCCACTATTTTCACGTAGCGGATGAACTGCATCCTCAGGTTGAGAACACATCATGCGTCACTGGGAAGTTTTTCTGTGCATCTGAGTCATGATGAATATTTTTGTCCGTAAAGCTTGTCCTGAATTTGGGAGTCTTATTAACCTGCAGATAGAGATAGAAGTAGAAGAAATGAGCTAAGAAACATGGACATGTTAAGGGGTCTTCAGAAACGCAAGGAACAGATCCGGGGCTGGGGTCTCGGCCGGCCCCCGCCCCCCAGGTGCGGTTGACCACGGAGAGGTGGCTCCGCCCGGTGACGGTCACTGAGCTCCGGCCCCTCGACGCATCCCTCCGAGTGTCTGTTTCCTCCAAACTGAAAATATCCGCGGTGCCCCCGAGCCCTTGCCCCCCACCCCCATCTGCACTGCGGGTCTGCACGGGGACACTTTTGCACCCGACGGCTCGCTCTGAGGAAACGGGGTGGCCTGCTCTGCTCCCTCCCAGGTCTTCCTGGCCGTGGCTAACTTCGGAGCGAACGGTGAGGGCCAGGAGTTCTCCGTCATCTACAAGTGGGGGCGCAGGTCGCGGAGGTTTGCGCCGTACCAGAGGATCGCCACCCACGGCGCCCGCGACTGGGAGGCCTTCCAGGTGGACGGGGAGCACTTCCTGGTCGTGGCCAACCACCGGGAAGGTGAGGAGCGGGGCCCCGGGCCGGGGGGCAGATGCGCCCACTGGGGGCGTTTTCATCTCATTAGAAATATCCAGCCCCTTTCCTCGGGCTCACCTTGAAATACCTGGCCGTCGAGCTAAGGCTGAGAGGCACGAGCACAGCACAGCCACCTCCTTACCTGTCCAGCCAGGTGGGCAGACGCATGTGCCCAAGCAGGTACCCGCCCATGGGAGAGCCGCCCCTCGCTCCCAGTGCCGACACTGCCCACCAGCTCTCTTTCCAGTTGGGACTAACCACCGCTCCCCTTTGGGAGGGCTCTGGTGGAAATAGGTGAGGAGCTGCGGCGTTTGTGCAGCACGCTCAGGACCGACAAAAGGGAAGTTGGCACGCTGGTGAACGGCTGCAGCAGACACTGACAGCTGGTCTCGTTTCCGTGGTGCCCATGGGTGCCTCCATCCAAACACAAGCGCTCTGTAACACCAGTGGGTGTGGTGCAAGCCGCACGGGCCCAGGAGGGGTCCCTGTTCCTGTCCCTCCCCTCCTATAACTCAAGGAGGTGACAACCCATGGGAGCGGGCAGCCCGGGAGGGGATGGTGACCCAGCCCCCTGGTGTCCACCTGAGTCTGGGACCCGCCAGGCAGGGCTCTGGGGCGCCGGGGAGGAGCCCAGACAACACTGCTCATGGATGAGGGAGCCCAGGGCCCCTTCCCAGCCCAGGGGAGCCTGGCCCAGCCCTGGTGTGCACCAGGTCGTGGGGACGGGAGGACAGAGAGCATGGGCAGGGCGGGCAGCTCCTCGCTCTGTGCCAGGGGTGAGGGTCGCTGAACTGGCCGGGTGGGGGCCTCTGGGCAGGGTCCTGGGGTGCATCCCAGGCTCTGCACCCCCTCAGCCCGGCCCCCCGGCTTCCAGGTGACAACCACAACATCGGCAGCGTCATCTACAAGTGGGACCCGCGCACCCGCCTCTTCGAGGCGAACCAGACCATCGCCACGGCCGGCGCGTACGACTGGGAGTTCTTCACGGCCGGGCCCTTCGCCTTCCTGGCCGTGGCCAACGCCTTCGACGGCACCTCCACGCGGCTGCTCTCCCACCTCTACGTCCGGCTGCGCGGCTCCTTCCGGCTCTTCCAGTCGTTCCCGGTGAGCACCCTTGGACTCCGGCTCTCCTCTGCCCCCCGCCTCGGCCCCGCGCCGCCTCCCGTCCCAACGAGCACTGCTGGGCAGGCCAGGGAGCAGAGTGAGGCCCTCGGCGGAGACCTGCTGACGGGGTCGGGACCCCACTACCCCCACATTCTTGAGCACAGCCTGCACACCCAAAAAAAGGAGGTGGGAGGCCCTGGACTGTCCCTCCCGGGGGCTGCCTGGTGGTGTGGGGTTTTCCCAAGCAGCACAACACAGGCCTCCTGGGGGCAGAGAGAGCCCCCAACACCTCCCCCTCCAGAGCAGGACCCCCTGGTCTGATCCATCCCAGTGCTGTCCTGGGACAGCACTGACTTGGGCATGTGAGGTGATGGGCGCTGACCCGGGCAGGTAGGGGGGTGGGCCACATGCTGAGCTCCCCTTTGGAGCCACCCAGCTGGTTCCAGCCACACAAGCCAGCAGAACCTTGAGTCGAGGCAGTGATGAGATTGTCAGGCTCCAGCGACGTCCCCTCCCACCCAGTGTGCCGGAGTTGGGGGCTGGGCTGGCCGAGCGGCCTGACTCTCTGGGAGGGGGCGGCCTGGGGACTCCACTGGTGTTCCTGGTGGAGAGGTGAGGCCCCCACCTTGTTTGCTGGCACCAGCTTCTTGTCCTCGAGAGCCACCCCGCCTTGGGTGTTCCCCCAGTCGGGCCCTGGTCACCAGCCTCTACATTTAGACAAGAAGCTGAACTAGAACGTTCCATGAGTGCCCGTCTCATCTAGAGTAGCCTGGGGGTGGGCACGGGGGCACAGGCTTCCACACAGGAGGAGGAAGCCCAAGTTCAGGGCCGGTGGCTCGAGGGTGCCGTGCACCCCGCAGAAGGGAGACGAGGTTTTGGGGCAGTGGGAGTGTTTGAGATGCTGGCTGGGGCCCAGGAAGGACAGGCCACACCAGGCCCCACATTCATCCATACAGCATTGAAATGGACGCCCGTCTCGAGCCCGGCCGCTGCAGCCCTGGGGACACAATGTGGACAAGATACTCCCACCCCCCACCCCCTCCTCGAGCCTCAGTCCGACGGGCAGAGTCGGCTGTGCACAAACCAGCCTTAACCAACATGGTGTGAACTGCCAGGAACGCCCAGGGCACGCTGGGAGCAGTGTCCGAGGGTCGGAGAAGGGCTTCCCTTAGGGTGGACATGCGACAAGCCCCAGGATGGGAGGAGCCGGCCAGGAGGGATGCGGAAGGCAGGTGGGGCGGAGACCTGGTGGGAGGGGCAGAGGCTGCTGGGCCGGGAAGGGGCATCAGGGGTGCCCGGGGCATGCCCTGACATGGCCGGCGGGGTGTGGACAAGGCCGCACTGGAACTGGCTCCCTGGCTGCAGGGAGCTCCCCTGTGCAGTCAGGAGCTGCTGTGCTGGCCCAGGAGGGCAGGACGGGTGCTGGGCGAGGAGGTGGGAGCACAGGCGGGAAGCACCAGGAGCTGGGGAGGACTTTAGGAGGCAGGAGCAGGCAGGAGGCAAGGACGGCTGGAGCTCTGTGGGCAGCGGTGCGGCTCCCCGTGATGGGGGGCTGGGGGAAGCAGGCCTGGGGATGGGGTGGTGCTGCCACGCGTTTGCGGCTCTGCATCTCGGGAGGTTAGTGGAGGCACCGGCTGGTGTCTGTGGACCGTGGTACATGGGCACCTGCCGAGAGTGTGGTGCTGCCCGTCCTCCATCCTGTGATCCAAGTATCGTTGCTACTTCCCTTTACACACGGGGAAACTGAGGCACAGAGAGGGTAACTTGCTGGTAGCCCACAGCTGGACTGAGGCAGAGCTGGGATTCGAACCCGGGCCATCTGATGGCCCTTGCTGGAGTTAGCAAGGTGTCAGGGAGCCTGTCGGGAACGCAGGTTCCTTGCGCCGTGTCCATCGCCGGCCCAGCGCTCTCTGAAGCTTACGGCTCCGAGCACAGTGGATCTCCCTTGGGCCCGGCTTCCATCGCCGTGCAGGGCCTACTTGCTAAACTCGAGCTGGAACCCCCAAATCAGCAATCATGGCACTTCCAGGATCATTTGTGAGAAGAAATGCAAGTTGCCCGCCACACACGTTCCCACCCGAGATGGAACAGGGGCCCGTGCCTTCCGGCTCGGTTCGCACCCTGAAAGCTGTGTCCTTTCCGCGGCACAGCCACGGCCACGTCCCCACGTGCTTTCCTGGGTGATGTCGTTAGAATGGCCCCAGCACAGCGCTGAGCGGCCGTGCAGGGATCCCCCGCGCGAGCCGGCTGGGGTGCTCGGGGAGAAGGTGCGTGAGTCATCACAAGCTGAGACCCACGTCCAGGAATCCACGCTGCATCCAGCGGGCTCCAAGGACCCGCCCCAGCGCCGCTCACGTTCAAACCTGCTTGGATTTGTGTCCAGAGCTTGGTGAAACGTTGCTGCAAGATGTTCTGAGGGAAACGATACATTTCCAGATGGAGTTACATGGGAGCAGCCTCTACCAAGGCAGGTGAGCAAAGAACCTCCTGAGAATCAAGCTTGACACATTGAAGGAGGAAGCAACAGACTAAGGCGACTGCACTGACGCACACGGGAAAGGGGCAGAGAAAGTGTGAGCAGAGGCCGGCGGGAACCCCAGTGTGGGCTCATTACTTCAGGGGCATCCCAGGAGCACTGACTCAGCATTCATTACTTCACAGTCATCCCTGGGAGCGTGGACTCAGCATTCACTACTTCAGGGTCATCCTGGGAGCACTGACTCAGCATTCATTACTTCAGGGTCATCCCTGGGAGCATGGACTCAGCATTCACTACTTCAGGGTCATCCTGGGAGCACTGACTCAGCATTCACTACTTCAGGGTCATCCCGGGAGCACTGACTCAGCATTCACTACTTCAGGGTCATCCCGGGAGCACTGACTCAGCATTCATTACTTCAGGGTCATCCCTGGGAGCATGGACTCAGCATTCACTACTTCAGGGTCATCCTGGGAGCACTGACTCAGCATTCATTACTTCAGGGGCATCCCGGGAGCACTGACTCAGCATTCATTACTTCAGGGGCATCCCGGGAGCACTGGCCCAGAAGTCATTACTTCACAGTCATCCCTGGGAGCACTGGCTCAGCATTCATTACTTCAGGGTCATCCTGGGAGCACTGACTCAGCATTCATTACTTCAGGGTCATCCTGGGAACACTAGCTCAGCATTCATTACTTCAGGGTCATCCCTGGAGGCATGGACTCAGCATTCATTACTTCAGGGTCATCCTGGGAACACTAGCTCAGCATTCACTACTTCAGGGTCATCCCTGGGGGCACTGACTCAGCATTCATTACTTCACAGTCATCCCTGGGAGCGTGGACTCAGCATTCATTACTTCAGGGGCATCCCGGGAGCACTGACTCAGCATTCATTACTTCAGGGGCATCCCGGGAGCACTGGCCCAGAAGTCATTACTTCACAGTCATCCCTGGGAGCACTGGCTCAGCATTCATTACTTCAGGGTCATCCTGGGAGCACTGACTCAGCATTCATTACTTCAGGGTCATCCTGGGAACACTAGCTCAGCATTCATTACTTCAGGGTCATCCCTGGAGGCATGGACTCAGCATTCATTACTTCAGGGTCATCCTGGGAACACTAGCTCAGCATTCACTACTTCAGGGTCATCCCTGGGGGCACTGACTCAGCATTCATTACTTCACAGTCATCCCTGGGAGCGTGGACTCAGCATTCATTACTTCAGGGGCATCCCAGGAGCACTCACTCAGCATTCATTACTTCACAGTCATCCCTGGGAGCGTGGACTCAGCATTCATTACTTCAGGGGCATCCCAGGAGCACTCACTCAGCATTCATTACTTCACAGTCATCCCTGGGAGCGTGGACTCAGCATTCATTACTTCAGGGGCATCCCGGGAGCACTGACTCAGCATTCATTACTTCAGGGTCATCCCTGGGAGCATGGACTCAGCATTCACTACTTCAGGGTCATCCTGGGAGCACTGACTCAGCATTCATTACTTCAGGGGCATCCCGGGAGCAGTGGCCCAGAATTCTTCCCTTTAGGGTCCCAGAGACTTCACAGCCACCACCACCCTGAGTAATCAGAATTGAGTCTGCAGAAGAACAATGTGGGCATCTTGGATTGGACGACCCCGTGCTTGGGTGCCCTGGGGCTAATTTGGGAAGGGTGTGGAGCAGCCGATTCCCTGATGCGCGAGCCTGGGTACCTGGGATTGGGCCCCAAGGCCCACAGGGCTGCAGATGCTAGAGCCTCCCAGGTCCAGCGAGGTGAGTCAGGGCTCCCGAGAGGACTTGGACAAGCGAGGGCGGCAGAGACAAACGAGAACGGGGGCCTTGAGCAGCAGGAAAAGGGTCTGGGGGCGGCCTCGGCGCAGGCGGTGGGTGGTGGGCCGACAGCAGTCGTGGGGAGCGCCTCGGGCCTGAGTCAAGCGCGTGTCGTCAGGTCGCGCGGGGCCAGGAGAGCTGCCGGGTCAGCCGCCCCCGGCCGGAGCAGGTGGGCTCCTGGGCTCCCACGTGTGGGTGCCAGGAACGAGGTGCTCGAGGAGACCGAGCGGAATCGGGAAGGGGCGTGAATGTGTTCCCTGCGGGACGATTAGAGCAGCTGAAGAGCTTACTCTGCAAAGCAGCCTCAAGGACCATTTCCGAGTGTCTCCGGACCAGCTGGGCAGGGCAGACACCCGCGGGGAATCGAGAGCTGAGACGCGCACCCAGGGATGGAGGCCGCAGCAGGGGCTGTCCGGTCAACCGAGTGAGGCGTTTTTGATTTTTTGTTTTATTTGTTTTTCTATTTTGTTTTTTGTTTTGATTTGTTTTTTTGTTTTTTCCAGTTGGGGTTGTCAGAAAATGGGGAAGCTGTCCAGGGGTCCTCATTCTAATCTACAAAACAGGTGATAAGAAAGGGGATTCCTGAGTGAGGGATAGGGAGCGCATTGTGAAGAGCATAATATTAGACCACACTGTGAGCCTGCATTTCCTGTATTTGAGCAAGAAGTTATGATATGACAAAAGACCAATTCAGGGATGTCTCCTTGTGCTGGTTTGTGTATATTATGTCCCTCAGAAAAGCCATATTCTTTTAATGCAATCTTGTGGGAGCAGATTTATTAATCTTTCTGATTAGGGTGTGACCTCTTGATTGATGTTTCCATGGAGATGCGAGCCACCCAACTGTAGGTGATAACACTGATTAGATTATTTCCATGGAGGTGTGGCCCTGCCCATTCAGCGTGGGTCTTAATTAAATCACTGGAGCCCTGTAAGAGCTCAGACAGAACTCAGTGCTGCAGCTGACAGAGACATTTTGGAGATAGCCATTGAAAGCAGATGTTTGGAGACATTTGGAGATTCTAGCCCAGAGTTTGCTCTGGAGAGACAAATGTCCTGGGAGAAAGCTGTTTTGAAACCAGAACCCAGAGCAGACACCAGCCACGTGCCTTCCCAGCTGACAGAGGCTTTCCGGACGCCATCGGTGTTCTCCAGTGAAGGTAACCTATTGCTGATGCCTTTGTTTGGACACTTTCATGACCTTAGAACTGTGACTTTGTAACCAAATAAACTCCCTTTATGAAAGCCAATCTATTTCTGGTGTTTTGCATAACGGCAGCATTAGCAAACCAGAACACTCCTTCATCGTGGCACTTTATGAGGGGCCCCAACCCCCAGAACGAAGTTTCCGGCAGCTAAGGCCCACCCACGCCCACCCCTCACCGTCAGCCACAGACAGACCACTAAGGATCCCCGTGAATTCAAAAAAAGCCTGAAACCTGAGGAAAATAAAGAAACACATAGTCACTGGAAGAAACGGAGTTAGTTCTAGAAAAAGAAGAGAATTTTTTAAATTAAGATCTTTGGATGCATTCAAGAAGTTATTCCATTTATAAAACAAATACCAAAATGCTGTGAATAAAAAGAGATCCTGGATATTAAAAATACGACTGCTGGCATTAAAAGAAGGTGTTTAGTAACACGGCTGGGAGATTGGAAACCTCCCACCACAGAGGAGTGACTGCCACTGCAAAAGCAGGAGGGACCTGCACCCAAAACTCAGTTTGGACCTGGGGACTGAGGCACGCCGAGAAGGCGGAGAGGCTCCTCTCTCACTTTCAGAGGCCCCGGAGAGAGCAGGCAGGCCTCGGTTTCTGGTGGCCGGGGCGGGCCGGGGTGAGGGGCTCTGCTCACAGGGAGGGGCTGGCAGGGTTTGACCTTCCCCCCAGTGCCAAAGGAGGGGGCACCAGGCCTTCTTACCAGCTTGTCCTGGTGCTGGCGGGGGCGTGGGGATAAAAGCTGTCAGCTGGACAAGAGGGGAGCCAGCTCCTCACTGCAGCGGACAGGAGGGACGAGAAGGCAGGCTGAGACAGAGAATGGACCCAGGACCCCATCGCCCAGGTCCTAGAAAGTAGAGAGTGATGGAGTCACCAAAGAAAGAGCTGGTCTCCACCCGACGCATCGTGAGAAACCTCTGCAGGTGGAGAACAGAGAAGGCCCCAAAACCTTCCCCAGAGGAGACAGGGGGTCACCCCCAGGGCACAGGGGTGTCAGAGAACCCAGACCTCAGCACCCCAGAGGCTGGGAGGCAGGGCAGGCACACCCTCGGGGCCTGAAGGAAAATGGTTTCCAACCTAAAATTCTAGGCCCAGGGAACGGGGCAGGATACACACCCTGACTCCCACCCTCCGGGAAGGCCCGTCTCGCCCGCCTGAGCACGAGGCCTGTGTCGGCTCTAGAGGGCACCCAGCCCAGGTGGTAGGGGGCACAGAATGTTCCAGGAGGGATCACAGGAAAGAGGGGGCCTTGCTCCATGGGGCATGTGTTCCAGCAGTTGGAAAACAGGCCATGACCAAAGCACTACCGCAGATAGCAGGGATGCAGATGGCAGGAGGGCGGCTCGGGGGCCACCCGGGGTGCAGGATGGCGCCTTCCTTTCTCTGATAAAGAAAGAAGGAAGGGCGGATGGAAGGTCAGGGAGGGAGAGCAGACGTCAGGAAGGGGCGATGAGAACCCGGGATGCATGGTCCCAGTGTGACGCAGACAGGCACACTGAGAGTCTGTTTGACGTGGGGATGGGACGTCTCCCCGGGGAGGCACGGAGACAACTGCGGGAGCCACATCAGGGCGAGCCTGGCTCGGGGAGGGGAGAGGGGCACAGGGGTGACTGTGAGCCTCTCGAGTCAGCGTGGGCAAAGCCCGGGGTGTGCCTGGGCTCTGGTGCTGAGCTCGTGTGTCGGGGTTTAGGGGGGTCGCCCGGGGTGGGGGCACGGGGTGGGAAGTGGGTGGGAGCACATCCGAGGCGCTGAAGGCGACTGCAGGAAACGGGGGGCTGCTTGCGGTTACTCCCAGGTGAGCGAGGCCGGACGGGGTGGCTCTGGGCCGGATGCAGCCTTCTCCGATCCCACAGCCTCGTGCTGGGTCCGGGATCTCTGCCTTCGGGAACGGCCTGGCCTCTCTTATTCTCCTTTTTAAAAAGACCCTCTGCCACCCACGAGGCTGGGGGAGGAGGGCACGGCTGCCTGTGGTCAGTCCGCTGATGAGTCTGTTTCTGCCCCTTTGGGGATGCAAATACCATGAAGGGGCCCACATAGCCCCCCACCCCACAGGCCCCCTGGTCTGTCTGCACAGCCCCCCACCCACAGACCCCACAGCCTGCACAGCCCCCACCCCCAGGTCCCCGGGCTGGGATCCCCTGGGCCGGGCCCCCTGCTCCTCCGTGCTGGCCACCCACCTGCAGTGGCCTGTCCCTGGCGAGCAGCCTTCGCAAAGCCCTGCCGAGAGCTTGAGAGCACAGCGCTGGGCCTGGGTCACCAGCCTCGCCCGGGCCTTGGCCTGTCCCGGAGGCCTGAGGGAGGCCTTGCAGGGTGTGGCCGTGAGGAGCAGGCCCTCGTGCAGGGCCATCCCGGAGCCCAGGGAAGGGGGAACGCCCGGTGGGCACAGGACGCCCCTGCACACGGCCTGCTATGCCCAGGACACGAGGGGAGAGTCCGGCTGGACGGCTGGTGATGCTCAAGAGGGCAGGGGCGAGCTGGGCAGGCGGTCAGGCCGGGCACCGGCCACCCAGACCCGCGGGGACAGGGACCCTCGGCCGGGAACGCGCTGGCGCCGCCGGGCTCCTCCGACCCCCGTGAGGCGCCTTCCTCCCAGCCGCGTTTCAGCCGCTTCAGTAACTCCTCACAGCCCACGGAGCTCCACTTTAATGTTTTGCCAACATTTCTGGTATTGTGTTTAGGTCCTTTGGGCTCCCGGGGTGTCTTAATTTGTTTACTGTTTGGCTTGCAGTGTTGCAATGCCTTTCATGACGCGCGCTTTGAAGCAGCAAAGCCGAGATGCTTTGGACACTGAGCTCTCGGCGAGGGACGGGGGGCGCAGAGGAGCTGCACACACAGAGGGGCTCAGGGGTGCACCTGGGGGGTCAGCGGGAGGGGGCAGAGGCGCTGAGCTGGGACTCCCCAGGGGAGTGTGGGCACCAGAGCCCCAGCCCGGAGGCAGGGTGTGCTCCGGCAGCTGCCAGCCTGGGAGTGGGCTGGGGCCCCTGCGGGGGAAGAGGGCACCTTCCTGGGCACCAGCCTCTCAGCCTCCCTGTGCCCCTCCACCAGGAATTCCAGAGCCTTCCTCCATGTGGCAGAGGTCAAGGCACAGAGGAGTTGGCCTCACCAGCTGGGACCGTCCCCAGGAAGCTCCTGCGCTGGCAGCTGCTGGGCCACGTGATCCCGGAGATAAAAGCAGCTGCCAGCATAGGAGCATCCAGGAGGGGCAGAGGGGGAACGGGGCAACGGGGGCAGCTAGCAAAGAAGTGGGGTTCATTACCCAGGCAGTTGGCTGGTGGGGGTGCTGTGAGGCTGGGAGGAGCGGGGAGCACAGGCCAGGAGGTGACAGGGTGGATGATGGGCCCGCAGACACCTGGAGGGCGTCAGAGATGCCACCCAAGGAGGTATCATCTGGCAAAGCTGGGGGCTTGTCTGAAACGTGGTCTCAGCTAAGGACACGAATGTGCAGGCAAAAGTAAAAAGTGAAAAGCAGAAAATCTGGAAAAGGACCCTGAGCTGAGATTCCACCTCCTTCCCTGCCCCAAATCCCTGGAAATGAGAGGAAAACACACCAATACAGACACATCCCTGCACATGTGTACACTCACACATGCACGTGCCCTGTGAGAACCTGTGTGCACACAAAGACGTGTGCACGGGCACGTGTTCCTGAATGCAGGCACCTGTGAGCATGCTGTGCGAGTACACAAACACGTGTGTGCACACAAACACGTGTGTGCACATGCCCACACATGCACAACGAAGCCCCCGAGAGACACTTGTTGTCTCGTTCACTCCTCCTCTCTCCCGCCATGGGCTCGCTGCCCACCACGTCCACCCAGCACAACACAGACCCTGTGGGCAGGGCCGAGAGTGTCCCTGGCTTCTGCAGCTGCTAAGTGGCACCCCCATTTACATTGGTGCCCATGTCTGCACCAGCCTCTACACACAGCCCAGCGTGGTGGGCACCGACACCAGGCACCGTAGCATCTGCCCCGTGAGACCACAGCCCCTCATCCCAAACCTGCGAGGCCCAAGGGGTCAGAATCCAACATGTTTCAGCAGGCGCGGTGGGGTCCCCAAACGTCCCTCCCATCTGCCCGGACAGGTCTGGAGCAGTGCCCGCAGTCAAGACCCCCCCGTCTCTGTGGCCTCATGCACGGATATTCACACCGAGTGGGGTGCAGACTTTAAAGGCCTCACCTGTTGAGGCGGGACTTTGCCCCTAAATGAGCTTGCTGCAAACAAAAAGATCTTACAGCTTTCAAAGCTTTGTGGTTTTGGAAGCGTGGAGAAGGGTCCATGGCCTCATTGCCCTCCAAGGGACCCCAAATACTACCACTGCCCCCCAACAAATGCACATGCATGCACACGCACATGCACAGACACACGTGTTCACACGTGCACACACATGCACACACACTCCCATTGCAGGGACAGGCAGGGAGGTGCCAGGAGCAGAGCAGGGCGAGTGCAGCCAGGGGCACGGTGGTTCAGCGGGAGGCTCCGGAGCCGGCAGGTGCCCGCTGCAAGCCCTGGCCGGGCCACGTGCAACTCTGAGTCTCTCACCTGAGATTGGGCGTGGCCACGAGAGCCGTGTTGCAGGTCGGCAGGCCGGGGTGAGCCTCGGAGGGGCTGCACGGGGAGCTGTGCCCTGGAGGGTGACTTCTGCTTTCTCTGTCCAACAGGAGCCGGCAGGGACCCAGGCAGCGGGGGCAGGTGGCAAAGGTTGGGGGGTCTGCTGGGGGTGGGAAGAGGCGCCAAGGGGTCCCCTGTGCTGGCTGGGGAGCGTGCTGAGCCCCGAGCCAGCCAGCAGCTGCTTGTCCTCTGAGGCCCTCCTTCCACAGCCCAGCTGCCTGCAGCTCCCAGAACCCGGCCTTTGCCCAGGACCCCCTCCCCAAGGCCCTGTAGGGCTGCTGCCTTCCCTGGGTGGCTGGGCAGGGGACCCTTTGTGGTGGCCTTCCCCTGGCCCCCAACCTCAGTCAGGACAGCGCCCCAGACCACAGAGGCGCCTGCTTTCCTTCCCCAGCAATGTGTGCTCTGATTGCCGGGACCCGCCCGCCCTCGAGGGAGGCTGTGGGGCACCCGGGTGCTCCCAGCTGCTGATCCGGAGGCCACCATCCCGCGAGCTGCTCCGAGCCTGCCGGGCACCAGGCCAGGGGCTGGCATGGCAGGGCTGCGGGGAATTCCACGTGGAGGGTAGGGCTGCCAGCCTAGCAGGTGCCGGCCGGCTCGGCGCCTGTGCCAGTGAGGTTTGGCAGGGCCGTTTTGATGTGGGAATTTAATCACGTCTCCCTGGTGAGCCCCTAATGGAGCTTTGATTCCAGGAGTGGCTGGAAGCCAGGCCCCAGGCCTGGGCGGCCTCTGCCCCAGTGCAGCCCTGGGAGCCGGGGACTTCGGTCTTCTGCCTCCCCCCACCCCATGCCCCTTGGCCCCCTGCCCTGGTGCCTCTGCCCTCTTGGGTGGGACTCACCACACCCCCTGGTGCTCTCTAAACAACACTCACACCCTCCTCCCGTCTGTGTCCCGAACATTCCTAGCTCCTGTGGGTGGCACAGCCGTCCAACCAGCACCCCAGCTCATCACCCCTCTGCTCAAAAGCCTTCTCTGGCTCCCCAGTGCCCTCTCGTAGGTCCCAGCCCCTTTCCATGGCCCCAGGACCCTCCCACCTGGGCCCAGCCTCCCCTCCTCCCGCTGTGCCCCCACCTGCTCCCAGGCCATGCCGAGCCCCTGTCCTGGCTCCCCCATGCCCCTCAGCATTTGTCTTGTGCTGCTTCTGCCGGGGTGCCCCTCCCTGCCTTGCAGCCCCATGGCCTCTCCCCCGTCCTTCCTCTGGGCACTTCGGGGTCTCTCCTGCTGGGGCTCCCAAAGCCCTGGGCAGCCCCTCCACGAACCTCCCAACTGCCCACCCTCCACTCCGGGGCTCGTCGAGGCCAGGGCAGGTGCTCGGCTCACACTGGGGCCCGGTGCCTGGCTCAGTCACTCTCATTGCATGGCGGTCGGGGGAGCTCTTGCTGCTCTCCCCTGACCCTGAGAGGCCACAGAGCAGGGACCCCAGCCCCTCTCCTGAAGAGGGGTCTCACATCCTTCTGCTCCCGAGACCCACTCTGCACTCACCTTGCCCGGGCGGGGATGATGCCAAGACAAACATGAGCGTCAGGCAGCTCACAGCCGGAAGGAGGGCCTGTGGATTTGGAGACTCGTGCTGCATGGGTGTGCATGTGTGTCCTGTGTGCATGCCGGTGTGTATGTGTGTTCCTGCAGGTGTGTGTGCACAGGCATGTGCATCTGTTCATGTGTCTGTGTGCAGGTGTGGGCATGCAGGAATGTGTGCATGCAGGAGTGTGCACATATGCACGCAGGTGTGTACACATGTTCATGCAGGCGTGTGTGTGTGCATATGCGTTCAGGTGAGTGTGCACATGTGTGCGTGATTTCCATCTGACCTGGTTCCCTCAGCACGAGGTCAGGGGACCCTGTGATTCACTAGTGCCGTGACGCTGTTTCTCCTCTCCCAAGTCCCGTAGCTGTGTTTGCGTCGCATCCGACATCTGGGAGGGGTGTTTGGAAACCGTGTTCTGTGAAGCGCCGCCCCCCCCAGTCCAGGGCCCCCGCTGCTTGTCCGAGAGGGGTCAGTGCAGGGCACCCTGAGAGGGTCACGCCTCGGATCAGCCGCAGCCTCTTCCCGGCCACACTCCACGTCCTGGGGGACCTTCCAGGCTCTCCATGGAGGGAAATTTGAGCACCGCAGTGGCGAGGGCAGCGGCTCCGAGAGGCACAGCTGCTGATCACGATGGCATTTGCCCCCGTCCGCCAGGAAGAGCCGGCTGTGGCATGGCCCCTCCCCACGGGGCATCAGGTGACCCCTTGGAACATCGCTGCCCTCACCTCTAAATTCAGGGCAGAACCAGCCCCGACCCCGGGGAGCCTGGGAGGAGAGGGCCCCAACCCAGGCTGCCCGCACCTGGCCACGGGGTCAGCGCCCTTGGGTGTCCTGGTTGCAGCCGGCACCACCGGGTCCCACGAGCCACCCTCCCAGCTTCAGATCGCAGTTGGTAGCCCGGTCTGTGTGGCAGCCCCGGGCTCTGGACCCATTTCGGAGGCTCACCTGTGCAGCGGGGCCAGGGACGGGCGGCGGCACCCCCTGCTGCTTTGCGGGAGAACGCGCAGGGACAGACAGGCTCAGACAGACGGCTGGCAGAGACGCCCACAGGGGTCAGCTGGGCACGGAGCTGCGGGCACCAGCCCTTCTGCGAGGCTGGGGGTAGATAGAACATCATCCATGGTGGACCAGGGGCACCTCCCGGAGCCGTCGCCCCCAAGGCCACCAGGCTTCTCCGGGAGGCCCTCCGGGGCATGGGGTGCAGCCGGGAAGAGAGGCCGTGGCCAACCCGAGGCCTGACCCTCTGCCCCAGGCCAGGACGACCGAGTGACAGCCCAGCCCCGGGATGCAGCGGAGATCCCTGAGCCCAGAGACCGGCTGGCTTCCAGCGGGCGGCTGTGGGCTGTCCCTTCCCTGCTTGTCCCCTTGTGTGCACCCGGGATGCAGTAGGACCTGCCTCGGAGCGTTGGCCAACGCGAGGCCAGCTGGGGGAGCGTCCACCATGACCCAGCCAGGACGGGGTGTCCCCGGCCCCAGGGCGGCTGGTGGGGCCATAGAGGAGCATCCTCTCAGAAGCAGGCACCGGCCCTCAGCTCACTGCAGGTGCCAGAGCAAAGGAATTCCACCCAAACTGCTGACCTGCACGACAGGCAAAAAGGTTTTTCTCCTGCTGGGAAGTGGCCGTGGAGCAGAGCTCCCTCAGTCCAGTTCTCACTCCACTCCAGCCAGCAGCTGGACACACAAATGTCACCCGATGCACAGGCACCCCCAGCTGTCTGTCCTTCCCTCCATGCACACAGCATTCCCTGCAGCAGAACCGAACCAGCCAGGGCAGTACCAGCCCGGTGCAGGGCCCTAACCAACCTCACACTGCGGGGGACGGAGAAACAGCTCAGGCACCAGCCAGAGTCACTAAGCCCCGGGATTTAAGATGCTGGGGACGGTCCCTGTCGTCGAAGGCCGTATTCCACCGGGCAAGGAGCCCTTTTTGTTTTTTCCTAGAATTCTTCGTTTGTGCAAACAGTGAAATCTGCTGACTTTTAGTGTAGAGTGGTCAGTTCTAATAACACCACAACCAAAAGAGACTATTTTCCTCATTCTTGAAGGTTCCCACTGTGGTCAGGGGTCCCCTCATCCCCCGTCTCCCCCAGACACCCACAGTGCTGATTTCCATGACTGTGTAATAGCTTTTCCCCTGTAGCGCTTCAGATAAATGGAGCCATACAGTAAGCAGCGGGCACCGTTGGACGGCTACGTCGTGTGCTGCTCCCCCCTGCCGGGTGCCATCCCCTCACCTCGATGTGTTACGTGTGCCCCTTCCCCAGTTGAAGGGTGCTGGCTGCTCCCAGCCTTCGACTGTGATGAACAAAGTTGCTAAGAACATTTATATAAGGCTCTCTTTTTTATTTCTCTTGGGTAAAAACCTAGGGGTGGAATTCTGGGGTGTAGGATAGGCCTGTTCAACATTTGAAGAAATTGCCCAGCAGGGCCTCCTCCCTGCCACCGTCCTGCGTTGTCCCAGAAACGTGGCTCCGTTCCTCCCTGCCCGGCCGTCTCTCCTCAGGGCTCAGACCCAGGGCTCGGACCTGGACCTGGCACCAACTTTCCAGTCCTTTCTGTCCCCACACACCCCTGCCACCAGGAACCCCAAGGGACTGAGGCCCAAACTTCCTCCTCATGGGCCCTTCCCCTGTACAAATGTGCTCACACAGCCAGAGTCTGCTGGAAAAGGTCCAGGACACCAGGCATATAAACGTCCAGCCTTATCCCCCCAGGGGCACCATACCCCTAGCTGACAAGCTATTTAAGGGGGAATGACTTGCGTGGGACCCCAGAGGTGGGGCTCTGTCCACAGAGTCAAAGGAAACCCTCAGCTGAATCCGTAAGGCCAGGCACAACCTGCAGGAAGACACACGGAGTTCAGGGCCAGGGCTGGGGGAATCTAGGAGGGCTCCCTGGAAGAGGTGTTACGTCAGCCAGCCCCCGCAGGATAGGCAGCACTCGGGCATGTGGGTGCTGGGGGCACAGATTGCTAATAATCACGTCACGTGAGTCACCTCTTGAGATCGGCACAGTTTGGCGCTGATGTGAGTGTAGGAGAAAGGGGGCCAGTGGGGCCAGGAGAGCAAGGAAACCAGACGGGGGACAGTGTCCGTGCCCACACAGGGCTCCTGGAGTGCAGTGGGCGCCCGAGCCACATCCGGGCGGCAGCACTGCACATGTCCCTTCGGATGTCTTTATCCGCTCTGCATCCATCTCCTTTCGTCCTAGACATTCGGCGCTGCCGACTGGGAGGTTTTCCGCATCGGGGAGAGGCTCTTTCTCGCCGTGGCCAACAGCCACAGCTACGATGCCGAAGTGCAAGCACAAAACGACTCCTACGTCATCAACTCCGTCATCTACGAGCTGAATGTCACTGCGCAGATGTTCGTCAAGTTTCAAGACATCCCCACCTGCAGGTACTAGTTCAGGCTGGTGGCCGATGAGAAGGGAGGCTGGCTCAGGGTTTTCTGGTGTCAGCCACCCTGTCTGGAGCCTTCCGCACTGCCCTTCCGTGGAGGGCATGGCCCCGCGTCCTCGGGTTTGATTTCCAGAGCCCGGGCTGTGGCCAGAGCTTGCGCGTTCCGACGCTCTGGGGGCAGGAGTGTGCCCGCCGCAGGGATATGGGAATCTGGCTGCACACAGGGAGATGGCTTGTCCCCGGCAACCCAGGGCAGTGTGAGTGCCGGCCTCAGATTAGATCCGCGACCGAAGCCCTGCCCCTCGCGCCACCCAGATTGCCTCATTCCCATCTGCCTCCTCCCGACAGCGCAACGACCGGGCGAGTGGGAGGTGCAGGAAGAGGGTGGCTCAGCCCCCACCAGGGTGTCGGTGGTAGGCGCACCTGCCCCGTGGTACAGGAGGGTTATGCAGAAGCCGCGTTTGGGGTGCGGGGCCCTGCACGGGGCTTCCTCTAGGTGTGGGCCCTGCACGTCCGTGAGTGGAAATGTGCTGTTCGGAGCCGGGGCGCTTTCTGGGTTACACTCTGAGCTGCATCCGGCTCCGATGCCAGCCCGGGAGCCAAGCCGGTGGCTTTGCCAGTTCATCCACTCCTTGTTTCAATCCACAGATTTTCATCAGGCCCCTCCTGGGGTCAGGTGCTGTTCTCAGCTGGAAGGATACGACAACAAATTTATAAAAGGGGAGGATGTCTCTAAAATAAACTGTTAAGTGAAAAAGCCAGTGGAAGAACAGTGAAATCCTATGATCTAATTTAAGCGAAGAAAAACACAACAAATGCCTATCTCACAGCTGCACATCCTGTGCAGGAGCACAGAGAAGGACCTGGGCGAGTTATGAGCGAGGCTCCCTGTGGAGGGCGTGGGCTGGAACAGGGCAGGGGCACCTCCACTTTCACCCCATGTGCTTCTCAATCACTTGGTCTACAAACGCTCATGAGGTTTATTTATTAATGTGTCACTCTTATAGTTTTCAAAAATTAAGAAAACAAAAATAAGTCAGAACAGGAGACAGAGAACAGGAGCTCACGGAGGTGCCTGCTCCCGCTCACGGGCTGGGCCGAGGGGCTGCCTTCCATGGTGCCCGCGGAGCCACACAACGGGCCCACCCCCCACACAGCTCTGCTCCGTCCAGGACGGGGACATTGTGTGCCCCTCCTCAATGAGTCGAGTTGTGGTCCCCACTTTGG
Source organism: Choloepus didactylus (assembly GCF_015220235.1). Lineage (NCBI taxonomy): Eukaryota > Metazoa > Chordata > Mammalia > Pilosa > Megalonychidae > Choloepus > Choloepus didactylus. The sequence goes on from NC_051307.1 coordinate 2,408,585, forward strand.
GGTGGCCCCAGACACGGTCCTGGCTAACGGAGGGAGTGAGGCGTCCAGGGGACCCACCAGCACCCCTCACCCCAGTGTGTCCCCTGGGCACTGCCGTGCACCCCCAGGCCGCTGTCTGAGCACGCGCTCTAGGCTGCAGGGAAACAGCCTGCAGATGGACCTCAGCAGAGATAGGGGTGCCCTGTCCTCTTGAACAGGCCACAGCCCTGAGGCCGCTGGGCACAGAGGCAGCACCTCGACTTTGGGGTCAGGCTGGCTCCCACCTGCCACGCAGCTGGGCCTTTGGGACCTGCGTCATCAGGGAGGTAAGGCAGGGGAGACCTCGGCCCCCGGGACCTCTCGGAGGCTCTTTCCAGGAGCCCGGTCAGGCCCCCCAGCTGAGCTGTCTGGAGCAGAGGCTCACCCTCGGCACAGCCAGAAGAGACCCCTGCCCAAGACAGGAAGAGGCTCATCAGTGCAATGAGAAGCAGTGTCCAAGGGTGGGTGGGTTTGTCAGCACGTCCTTGGGGCGGCTCGAGGGGAAGCAGCCAGGAGAACGTGGCTGGTGCCTCAGACGGCACTGCACACACTGCAGGAGGCCTGGGCCCGGTGCTTTTCCTCTGATTAATTCAACCTCTTAAAAGTGAGCAGCCGACTTCCGTCACCGTGACACAGACCGGCTTGCTGAGCCTCCTGGAGGGGCTGGGCTCCTCGTCTGCAAATTTTGGGGGTGGGACCAGGGCCCCCGAGGCTGGCATTAGGAGCTGGCACTGCTGGGAGCTGTGAGCCCTGATACCTGCCCACTTGTCCCCACAGTGCCCTGGACTGGGAGTTCTTCTCAGTGGGAGAAGATTCCTTCCTGGTGGTGGCGAATTCCTTTGATGGAAATACCTTCTCGGTGAACAGTATTATCTACAGGTAAGAGCTGCCAAGACCAGGGTCCTCCTGGCTGTGTCACTACACCTTGCAGCCACTGGCTCGGAATGGGTTTCCCGAGGCTCCGTCCTGCCCAGCATGTCACCTGGGGCAGGGCCACACCTGAGCAGAGGCTGTGGCTGGGGACATCCGCGGATTGGCTAAGCCATGGATTCGGACTGGAGACGCAGTCTGGAGCCATGAACTTGAAGTTTATTGATATTTTATCCTATCAAATGTCCCCACCCAGGATTCTGGTGAGTGTCCACTTCCCTTGTGCCATCCAGTAAGATTTAATATTCCTCAAATGGACACTAAGTCAGTGTCATTCTCAGTACATTTATTTCTACAAGTTTTTCGGGGATTGTAAGTGTTCTAGTTTGCTAATGCTGCTGGAATGCAAAACACCGGAAATGGATTGGCTTTTATAAAAGGGGGGTTATTTGGTTACACAGTTACAGTCTTAAGGCCATTAAGTGTCCAACATAAGGCATCAACAATCGGGTCCCTTCACTGGAGGATGGCCAATGGCATCTGGAAAACCTCTGTTAGCTGGGAAGGCACGTGGCTGGCGTCTGCTCCAGAGTTCTGGTTTCAAAATGGCTTTCTCCCAGGACGTTCCTCTCTAGGCTGCAGCTCCTCAAAAATGTCACTCTTAGTTGCTCTTGGGGTGTTTGTCCTCTCTTAGCTTCTCTAGAGCAAAAGTCTGCTTTCAACGGCTGTCTCCTCAGTTCCAGTGCTTTCTTCAAAGTGTCCCTCTGGGCTGTAGCTCCTCTTCAGAATGTCACTCTCAGCTGCACTGAGTTCCTTCTATTTGTCAGCTCATTTATATGGCTCCAGTAATTTAATTCAGACCCATCCAATGGGTGGGCCGACACCTCCATGGAAATTATCCAATCAGAGTCTTCACCTACAGTTGGGTGGGGCACATCTCCATGGAAACACTCAAAGAATTACAATCTAATTAACACTGATAGGTCTGCCCACACAAGATTACGTCTAAGATAATGGCCTTTGAGGGTCATAATACATTCAAACTGGCACAGTAAGTACAATGAATGGGATTGTTTTTCATTTCCACATCCAGCCATTCCTCATGGCCATCATTTTTTGCGTCTAGCCACCTAAACAGATTATCTTATCAATTCTAATAGGTTTTTTCTTGAGAAGAGTTTCACGAGGTTTCTAGGAATATAATTACACCTGAGAATAAAGACAGCTTTGCCTCTTTATCACTTGTATTTTTGCTGCTTACTTAGTTTTCTCAACTTAGCTAGACAGTGCAGAGCAATCTTGAATACTAGCAGATCTGCAGGGCTCTGATCTCACGAGCACGATTATCGGGAAGTTGCCTTGGCCGTGTGCGAGCAGCCTGAGCTGCCTGTCCACGGTTCCCTTCAGGTTCTGGTGGGGCCCATTGTGGCTCTTTCCCCTCACCCTTTTGTGTAGTGATTGATATCGAGACTCTCCTTGTGTTCCGTCATGATGATGCGCAATAGTTAATATGGTTCTGGATTCTAACTGTTTATATTTAAGATTTTTGCATCTATAATAGGAAATGGAATTGTTCTGTGGGTTTCTTTTGGGGACTTATCTTTACTAGTTTTTTTATGAGGAATAAACATAAGCTCACTTAATAAACCTCCACTCCAGAGCTCACCAAAACTACACTTATGAATAAAGGGTTTATCTGTTTTCTTTGAAGAGTAGATTAAATTCACTTGTAAAACCATCTGGACCCAGTGCCTTTCCAAAAGCATATCTTTGACAAATTTTTCAATTATTCCTGTGGTTATTGCCTTATTTGGGTTTTCCATCTCTTCTTTTTTTAAAAATTTTTAAACTTTATTTATCAAATAATTTTTTAAAAATTTCAAACAAAGTAAAGGAATAAGAAAAATAAATATCCTAAAATAACTACATTGCTTCCAATATGCTCCTACTATACCCCAAGGAAATTGATGAACCATCTCTTCTTGATAAAATTCTGCTGATCTATATTTTACTAAAAAAGTATCAACTTTCTTTAGATTTTCAAATTTATTGCTAGACAGTTTTCAGTGGGACAAAGTAATTTTAAAA